>NC_064641.1:722255729-722555876 GCF_023864345.2 Schistocerca serialis cubense
AACAAAGAAAAGTGCGAGGCCATCCACGTGGGTACTAAAAGAAATCCGATAAATTTTGGGTATACGATTAATCGCACAAATCTAAGGGCTGTCAGTTCGACTAAATACCTAGGAATTATAATTACGAGCAACTTAAATTGGAAATACCACATGGATAATATTGTGTGGAAGGCGAAACAAAGACTGAGCTTTGTTGGCCGAACACTTACAAGATGCGACAGACCCATTAAAGAGACAGCCTACATTACACTTGCCCGTCCTCTGCTGGAATATTGGTTCGCGTTGTGGGGTCCTTACCAGGTAGGATTGGCGGAGGACACCGAAAAAGTGCAAAGAAGGGCAGCTCGTTTCGTGTTATCGCGAAGTATGGGTGAGAGTGTCACTGATATGATACTTGAGTTGGGGTGGCAGTCACTGAAACGAAGGCAGTTTTCTTTTAGGCGAGATCTATTTAAGAAATTTCAATCATCAACTTTCTCTTCCGAATGCGAAAATATCCTGTTGACACCCACGTACCTAGGGAGATATGATCATCATAATAAAATAAGATAAATCAGAGATCGAACGGAAAGATTTACGTGCCATTCGAGAGTGGAATGGTAGAGAAGTAGTATGAAAATATTTCGATGAACCCTATGCCAGGCACTTTGTGAATTGCGGAGTAACCATGTAGACGTAGATGTAGACGTAGCGCCGTAACTTACCAGAACTTCATGAAACTATAGGAGCTCAAGAATATTCCACTGTGTTCCACAGCAAATTTCGCATTTTTCCAACCGAAGCTGACCGGCAAAAATCTCAATCAACAGTGTGATCCATAAACAAACGCGCGGAGATGATTTACGGAACTGAAACTGATACCACTGGAAGAAGCGAAAACGCTGTTTGCTGAATTAAAACAGTCGGTATCCGAAAAAACTTGCCAGTAATTCTAATGTCTTCGTCGTTAGTGTCGTTTAGGAATCAGGAGAGTAACATTTGTGAGGTTAAGGGTACATAACGAGGAATAAACACTGAGGTGACAACAGTCATAGCACATCTAATATCGTGTCGAAACTCCTTTTACCCGGCGTAGTGCAGCAACTCGACGTGGCATCGGCTTAGCAAGTACCCTGCAGAAATACTGAGCTATGGCGCCTCTATAGCCTTCCATAACTGCGAAAGTGTTCCCGGTCCTGGATTTTGTAAACGAACTGATCTGTCGATTATGTCCCATAAATGTAAGATGATATTCAGCTGCGTGGCCAAATTATTCACTCAAATTGACCAGAACGTTCTTCAAACAATTCGCGAAGAATTGAGGCCCGGTGACATGGCGCATTGTCGTTCAGCAAAAAATTTCCATAGTTGTTTGGGTATACGAAGTCCATGAGATGCTGCAGATTGTCTGTAAGTAGCCGAACATAACCATTTCCAGTCAGTAATCGCTTCAGTTGGACCAGAAGACCTAGTCCTTCCACGTAAAAATAGCCCATTATGGCGACACCACGAGCATAGACAGTGCCTTTTTCGCGACTTGAGTCAGTGTCCACGAGGGGTCTATGCCACAATCGAGCACTATCACCAGCTCTTACAAAACTAAAATTGGTACTAATCTGACAACGCCACAGTTCTCCATTCGTCTAATGTCCAATCGATATGGTCAGGAGCCCAGCAACTTCGCTGCAGGCGATGTCGTGATGTTAGCAAAGGTACTCTCGCAGGTCGTCTGCTGCCATAGCCCATTACCGACAAATTCTGCCGCACTGTCCTAACGGATACGTTCGCCTTACGTCCCAGATCGATTTCTACGATTATTTCACGCAGTGTTGCTTGTCTGTTAGCATTGACAACTCTATACAAACGCTGCTGCTCTCGGTCGTTAAGCGAAGGCCATCGTCCACTCTGTTGTCTATGGCGAGAAGTACAGTGTGAAATTAAGTGTTCTCGACACACTCTTGACACTGTGGACCTCGGAATACAGAACTCCCTAACTATTTCCGAAAGATAACGTCCCATGCGCCTAGCTCCAATTACCATTCCGCGTTCAGTCTCTTAACACCCGTCTTGCGGCCGTAATCATGTCGGAAACCTTTCCACATGAATCACCTGAGTTCAAATGACAGCTACGGCAATGCAATGCCCGTTTACACCATGGTTAAGCGATACTACCGCTATCTGTATATGTGCGTATCGCTATCCCATGAGTTTAGTCGCCTCGATACAGACAGTCTTTATCTACACACTCAGTACGCTAATTTTCAGGTTCAGAAAGTCCGTGCTGTTACTTTGAGATTTGCTCAAAAAAATCCGGATCTTCGCCCATACAATTTTTCTACGCTTATCTTTTACTTATGTGCACGGTCTCCTTCGAAATACTCTCCTCCACAGTTGATACACTGCTCCCAACGCCGTTTACACTTCTGGAAGCAGTCTTCGTACGTCTCTTCGCCGTTTGCGAAGATCCTTTTATCGCGTCTATCGTTGCAAACATTCGTCCTTTCATTGAATTTTTCAACTTTGGAAATAAAAAAAATGTCCACAGGGGCCATATCTGGAGAGCAAGGAGGATGAGATAGCACAGTGGTTTCGTTTTTTGTGCAGCAGTCACGCACCAATAGGTATGAATGTGCGGGTGCATTATCGCGATGCAAGATACATGAACTGTCTCGCTACATTTGTAAGTAGGCTGATCAGGTTTTTACATTGGTAACGCCACGTAGCGCTCTGTATGAAAATCACTGGCTGTGCCGTGTGCAGTCTGTGGCTGGTTTGCATTGTTGTTGGCTATTGTAGTGTTGGACAGCTGGATGTTAACAGCGCGTAGCGTTGCGCAGTTGGAGGTGAGCCGCCAGCAGTGCTGGATGTGAGGAGAGAAATGGCGGAGTTTTGAAATTTGTAAGACTGTATATCATGAACTGCTATATATATTATGACTATTAAGGTAAATACATTGTTTGTTCTCTATTAAAATCTTTCATTTGCTAACTATGCCTATCAGTAGTTAGTGCCTTCAGTAGTTTGAATCTTTTATTTACCTGGCAGTAGTGGCGGTCGATGTATTGCAGTAGTTCGAGTAACGAGGATTTTTGTGAGGGAAGTGATTTGTGAAAGGCATAGGTTAATGTTAGTCAGGGCCATTCTTTTGTAGGGATTATTGAAAGTCAGATTGCGTTGCGCTAAAAAAATATTGTGTGTCAGTTGAAGCACAGTCATGTATAATTGTTCAAAGAGGACGTTTCACATTTCAAGCTGTTTCCTTCTCACATTTTCTAGCAGGCGTCGCCAAGACGTCCCGATAGTACCATCTATTAATAGTTTGTCCCTGTGGCACGAAATCATGGTAAACTAATCCTTCAAAGCCAAAGAAAACTGTCAGAGTGGCTTTAACATTTGACCTGAGCTAACTAGCTTTATTTGGTGTTGGAGAACCTTTACCAACCCACTGTGAAGACTGAACCTCGGTATCATCATTATAGCCGTAGCCCCACGTCTCATCACCATTTATGATTCTGTTAAGGAACATCTCCTTCTGATCTGAGTGACCCAAAAGTTCTTTACAGATTGCGAGGTGAAGGTCATTCTGGTCCTGACTCATAAACCGAGGGACTATCTTGGCGACAACACGGTGCATTCCAAGTTCCTGCGGCAGGATTTCACTACATCATTCAACTGAAATGTTACATTCTCCTGCAATCCCACGGACAGTCTGTCTTCCATTGGCACTCACAATTTCGTTGTCGTTTCTGACATGAGCGTCGTTGGTAGACGCCGAAGGGTCATCCTTAACTTCGTCCGCCAACATTTAAACCGTGTGAGCCATTCGTAAGAATGAGCACAGCTTGAACACTCTTCACCGTAGGCTTCCTGCATCATTTGGTGTGTCTCTCTAAAGGTTTTCTTGAGTTTCGCGCAAAATTTAATGAAGACACGTTGCTCCTCTAACTTTACCATCTCGAAGTTTACAAACTGTGCGACCCAACGTTCTATTCAATACAGCACTGAACAACAACTAACAGACATACAACGACGAAACTTCCGGCGGTTAACATTCCCATAGTCCGGTAATGGGTACAGAATTATACGCTTTTTCTCGATACACAGATATTAGGTGTAATTCTTGACAAGCGTGAGCAAGGATGCCAACCGCATTTCGCTCCAACACGCTGGCGCGAAATTGCGAATGTTCGGGAATTTTTTGAAGAGACTTCGTAGACAATATGCTCCTTGAGAACTACATTTAGCATTTTAATTGCTCCTGTAGCCTGCTGTATCCTGCGTTCCACATCTGCTTCACAGCTTACCGAAGAATGGATAATCGATTCTAAGTATTTAAAGTCCTTTACATCTTTAATAGCTCCTTGGAGCAGTACTGTATGCCTTCCATCTCCTCCCACTACTAGATATTATGTCTTCTCATATTTATTCTAAGCCCGCATTGTTCAAACGTTTCCGTTAACTACTTTATCATGAATTCGACATCCTCTACACTTTTGTGCTATCAGAACCTGAATAGTGGCAAATAGTAGCAAATAATACTGAGTAGATAGTATCATGCTGCAAAAATACATCCTCATAGCTGATTCTATCGTTCCAATGTATAAACGCGGTAGGTGACAAACTGCGGCCCTATCTAGGTCCTTTCGATGTTTGGAATGTCTTGTTAAACTTCCTCCCTACTTTAACTGCTGAGAACAACTGCTGTTATATTCCTTCAATTAGGGATATCTGTTGTACTTCTACACATGTATCCTCCGTCGCATCCCATAGTCCGATAATGCGTACAGAATTATACGCTTTCTCTCGATACACATATATTAGGTGTAATTCTTGACCCTTAGAATACATATTCTCACTTATTTGCCTGAACTAAAACAATGATCCACACAAGATCGAGCAAACGTAAACCTGCCTGTTCCTCTCGCATCTCGCATCGTTATCTCTCTCAATCTCACTCTGCAACCTGTTTTTCAGTATAGTGCTAAAAAGTCTGCTGAGAGAAGCCATAACACTAATTCCCCTATAATTAATTCGATTAATTGGGTGCTCTTTGTTTCCTTCTTTGTAGATTGCAGGTGTGCCTGACACACACGACTCTCTCGCTATTTGCTCTCCATCTCCAATCTGACTGAACAATTTGCATGTATGTCTCACAATTTGAGGGGTCTGTATTTCCGCAAGTCCATCACAACTCTTCCCGGTCGACTTGGCTTTCCATTTCTTGCCTTTTTCAGCGCTTCTTTTACCTCTTCCTCTAGTATAGGTTCTATATTACCTAATGTACTGCTTTTGTTGTTAAATTCTGTCACGTGGTATCTTGTTTTTCTACCAGAAGTTCTTCAAAGTGCTTTTACACTGTCCAATATATATAGGCTTTATGTGGAAGAGGGACCACTACCACCCACTTTCGTCTTCCTCATCATCCTCCATGCCCCTACCGATCTCCTATATCCAAGCGATTGCTCTATTTACCTACATACCCTTTCACATGTCTCTTCCTTGCACTTTATCATTAATTTCTTAGCCTTCTTTCAATATAGTTTGTACCTATTCCAATCCTCTTCACTCTCAGAGCTTAACCATACATGAGTACACTGAAGAGCCAAAGAAACTGGTACACCGGCCTAACATCGTGCAGGGCCCCCGCAAACACACAGAAGTACCGCAACATGATGTGGGATGGACTCGACTAATGTTTCAAGTAGTGCTGGAGGGAATTGACACCATGAATCCTGCAGGGCTGTCCATAAATCCGTAACAGTGCGAAGGGGTGGAGATCTCTTATGAACAGCACGTTGCAAGCCACCCCAGATTTTTCAATAATGTTTATGTCTGGGAAGTTTTGTGACCAGTGGAAGTGTTTAAACTCCGAACAGTGTTCCTGAAGCCACTCTGTAGCAATTCTGGACGTGTAGCGTGGCTCATTGTCCTGCTGGAATTGCCCAAGTACGTCGGAATGCACAATGGACATGAATGAATGCTGGTGACCAGAGAGAATGCTTACGTACATGTCACCTCTCAGAGTTGTTTCTAGACGTATCAGGCGTCCCATATCACTCCAACTGCACAAGTCCCACACCATTTCACAGCTTGAACAGTGCCCTGCTGACATGCAGGATCCATAGATTCATGAGCTTGTCTCCATACCCGTACACGTCCATCCACTCGATACAGTTTGAAACGACACTCGTCGGACAAGGCAACATGTTTACAGTCATCAACAGTGCAACGTCGGTGTTGACGGGTGAAAGTGAGGCGTAAAGCTTTGTGTTATGTAGTCATCAAGGGAGCACGAGTGGGCATTGAAAGGTGGCTACACTGAGCCACAGCGCCAGAGATTGCGCCAAAGAGTATTATTCAGCCGCCTCCACTGGCAGTTCTTGTCGAGAAGTCGTGGTGGAGAGTTCTTATCGAGAAGTCGTGGTGGAGAGTGCTATTGAGATGTAGCAGTGGTGAGTCGTTGTTGAGAAGTTCCCATGGAGAGTGCTTGTTTAGAACTTGTAGTATTGTTTTGATGGGCTAGACACCAGATGTTGTTGGATTAGGGATGCTGTAATGTGCTTTTCGTCAATATATATGAAGGTAAAAAAATTCCTTTTTTTTTATTATTTCAATGTCTTAAACAATAATGCCTCGTGGTCACAGGTTCAGTCAACAAAGCATCTGGCTCGAGTTCTTGTATTAGACTGTATTTCTGGTTTCTATGGGCAATTATAGTATTTCTGTTTTTTTTTGTAATTACTTCAGTATAAATGGTGTTTAAAATATCTGGTCTTATTGAGGAAGAACCGTGCCAGATGTGTACGTTGAATCACACTTCCACACACAGAACAGCTACACTTGTGTTTTGTTGTTTCCTAGGTTTTATAGTTGCTGGGGACTTAATTAATTAATTGCGTTAACGGAAATTTTGTTTCATTCTTTGTTGTTGTTCTATGCAGTCAGATTGCGTACAAATACTAGTCAGGGCCAACCGTTTACGATACTGTGTAACCGGACAGACAGCGACTGAAAAATTAAAAATATTTGCATTAAATATACACTCCTGGAAATTGAAATAAGAACACCGTGAATTCATTGTCCCAAGAAGGGGAAACTTTATTGACACATTCCTGGGGTCAGATACATCACATGATCACACTGACAGAACCACAGGCACATAGAAACAGGCAACAGAGCATGCACAATGTCGGCACTAGTACAGTGGATATCCACCTTTCGCAGCAATGCAGGCTGCTATTCTCCCATGGAGACGATCGTAGAGATGCTGGATGTAGTCCTGTGGAACGGCTTGCCATGCCATTTCCACCTGGCGCCTCAGTTGGACCAGCGTTCGTGCTGGACGTGCAGACCGCGTGAGACGACCCTTCATCCAGTCCCAAACATGCTCAATGGGGGACAGATCCGGAGATCTTGCTGGCCAGGGTAGTTGATGTACACCTTCTAGAGCACGTTGGGTGGCACGGGATACATGCGGACGTGCATTGTCCTGTTGGAACAGCAAGTTCCCTTGCCGGTCTAGGAATCGTAGAACGATGGGTTCGATGACGGTTTGGATGTACCGTGCACTATTCAGTGTCCCCTTGACGATCACCAGTGGTGTACGGCCAGTGTAGGAGATCGCTCCCCACACCATGATGCCGGGTGTTGGCCCTGTGTGCCTTGGTCGTATGCAGTCCTGATTGTGGCGCTCACCTGCACGGCGCCAAACACGCATACGACCATCATTGGCACCAAGGCAGAAGCGACTCCCATCGCTGAAGACGACACGTCTCCATTCGTCCCTCCATTCACGCCTGTCGCGACACCACTGGAGGCGGGCTGCACGATGTTGGGGTGCGAGCGGAAGACGGCCTAACGGTGTGCGGGACCGTAGCCCAGCTTCATGGAGACGGTTTCGAATGGTCCTCGCCGATACCCCAGGAGCAACAGTGTCCGTAATTTGCTGGGAAGTGGCGGTGCGGTCCCCTACGGCACTGCGTAGGATCCTACGGTCTTGGCGTGCATCCGTGCGTCGCTGCGGTCCGGTCCCAGGTCGACGGGCACGTGCACCTTCCGCCGACCACTGGCGACAACATCGATGTACTGTGGAGACCTCACGCCCCACGTGTTGAGCAATTCGGCGGTACGTCCACCCGGCCTCCCGCATGCCCACTATACGCCCTCGCTCAAAGTCCGTCAACTGCACATACGGTTCACGTCCACGCTGTCGCGGCATGCTACCAGTGTTAAAGACTGCGATGGAGCTCCGTATGCCACGGCAAACTGGCTGACACTGACGGCGGCGGTGCACAAATGCTGCGCAGCTAGCGCCATTCGACGGCCAACACCGCGGTTCCTGGTGTGTCCGCTGTGCCGTGCGTGTGATCATTGCTTGTACAGCCCTCTCGCAGTGTCCGGAGCAAGTATGGTGGGTCTGACACACCGGTGTCAATGTGTTCTTTTTTCCATTTCCAGGAGTGTATAATTAAGCCCCCATGCACGTGGCGACCGCTGCTTCGGATCGTCCCTTGGAATTCTTCTGATTGTGTAAATAGCAGACAGTAGTATTGTTGTAGTAATTCGTAGTTTAGTAATTGTAGTCTATATTGCATGTGTAGATTTGGTAATTGTCATTCTTCTAATGGTATATTTTGCAGAATTTAATTTTTGTTGTCTTGTATACGGGTTTAACAATTTTGTGCAAATATGAAGATTTCAACTGTTCGTTAATCGTGTTTGAGGAAAGCATTTCGTGTGAATGATATTGTTGGTGATTAAGTGTCATTGTGTGTAATTTTCGTATAGTGACGAGTTTTGTATGTTTTGTAAATGATTACGCCATCGATGAAAAAGGCAAAAATGATGAATAGTGAGAATGACGAAATTGTTAACATGGCGAACTCGCCAACACAGGAGAACAGGATGATGAATAATGAAGTTGAAAACAATTTAATAAGTCGGGAAAGTAGTCCGGAACCAATTCAAAATTTTTCACAATTTCAACATTTTCAGAATACGAGATTAATGACAGAAGATTCTGGAATAGTACCGAACACAGATAGCTTTACAGCTATGATGAAGGAAACTGGTTTTGCGGGAAATGTTAGGGGCGAAAAGAATTTCGAACCAGTCAATGTGGAGCAGTTGATGAGTGCAATATTAAATTTGGGATTTGAATTAAAAACAGAGATAGGAACAATTAAAACTGAGATAGGAACAATCAAAACTGAGATGGGAACAATGGAAACACGGTTAGACTCACAAATAGGAAGAATTAGAACTGAGATGGGAACAATGGAAACATGGTTAGACTCACTGGGATCACAGTTAGGATCTGAATTAAAAACAGAGATGGGAACTTTGGCAACACGGTTAGAAACTGATATGGGAACAATGGAAACACGGTTAGATTCACGAATAGGGACATGTTTCAAAAACATGAAAGATGAACTAAAGAAAGAAATTAGAGAAGAAGTACAACCGATTTTGAATTCTCACAATAATAGATTAAATGCAGTAGGGATTAGACAAAGGGAACAGGATAGAGAAGAGGAAGAAAGGGATCGCGTGATAGTACAAAAATTTTCGGAGTTAAATTTACAACGTGCACACGATAAGGAGGAAATATTTGAGAGAATCGAGGAATCCGTACCAAATGACAGAATAAATAATCTAACACAACAATATGAACAGTTAACTAATAAATGTGTCAATACTGTAACCCGAGTCGCGACACTTACAGAAGACGTAAATAAACAGAAAGAACAAATAGGTGATTTATCGGAAAGAGTGGAGGAGATTTCAGATAAATTGACAAATCTTAGTTTACATGGGGACAGAGATTCAGATGATACAGCTCCGTTACCATTTGCAGAAACCGAAGAGTACCAGAACATAAATAAGCATGTTGAAAATCAGGGAAAATTTAATGAATGCGTTAAAAGGGAATTTGAGGCATTACAAAAGCAAGTCAAACAAATTGAAGGCGATATCGTAGGAAAAGACAGCAAAAGAAATTTAGAATTACAGATAGCAGAAGGGTTTGAAGAAAGTAATTTGTTTCATTTACGGGATGCAACAAGAGAGCGCCAGGCGCGCGAACTTGACAATAATCGTCATTGGGACTGGGACAGACGCGGTAGGTCTTTGTCACCACGAGGCGAAAACTTTGACTAGAAACACTTTCTGACTGTTCGGAAATTTAAGATCTTTCACAATTCTAAAAACGACATACATCCATGTGCATGGTTAGATCAATTTACGTACGCACTTCCACCAAATTGGCCAGTAAGTCACAAACTGGAATTTATGTGCGGCTATTAATGTCCTCAGGGGATTCACTACCCTAAGTGAATATGTGCCGTAGCGTGCACAGGGCCCCGAGCTGTAGTGGTGCTATTTCCCTTTTAGTTTTCTGCACCGCTGCCTACTCTTTTACTATTCTTTGCATCTATCAGAACAACTCTTTCACTATCACTCTAGAGAGTCGGTAAAGATTAACCGGATATGACGATTTTACCCAAAAGATATTTCGGAAATTACCGTTTTGACTTACTGTACCTTCAGCAAAAATGGTTCAAATGGCTCTGAGCACTATGGGACTCAACTGCTGAGGTCATAAGTCCCCTAGAACTTAGAACTAATTAAACCTAACTAATCTAAGGACATCACACACATCCATGCCCGAGGCAGGATTCGAACCTGCGACCGTAGCGGTCACGCGGTTCCGGACTGAAGCGCCTAGAACCTCACAGCCACTCCGGCCAGCTGTGTACCTTCAGCAGCATTCATTCGTAGTTTAAACGAAATTTTACCTGTTTATCTTCGTGACAATATTACTTCATATGTTGACGATATTCTTATTGCTAAACGTTCTTGGAGTGAGCACAACAAAATTTTGGATTCATTATTACATATTTTTGCAAGAGTTGGCATTACAGTGAACTTGGAAAAATCTGAATTTGGTCGTTCTCAGGTGAAATTTCTTTGTCATATTATTTCTACAGAAGGTATTCTTCCTGATCCAGAGAAACTAGATGCTATTAGTAATTATGCTGTTCCTACTACAAAAAGTGATGGTCGTAGTTTCCTTGGTGTCTGTAATTTTCTTAGACGCTTTGATAGATTGGACAATTTGGCCACACCTCGTTTATGTGAACTATCTGGAAAGAATTCTAATTGGTGTTGGGATGAGGAAGCTCAGTCAGAATTTGAACAACTTTAGTTGCTGCTCCACTTCTTTCACATCCGGATTTATCTAAAGATTTTTGTTTGCCGACGGGCTCATCATACAAAGGCCTAGGTGCACACTTATTTCAAGAGATAGAAGAAGACGGCGTTGTAATACAGAAAACTATTGCATTTGGAAGTCGTGTCCTCTCTAAATCAGAAAAGAATTATTCGATTATGGAATTTGAAGCCTTGGCTGTTGTATGGGCTTTCACAAAATTTCGCATATTTTTGTATGGCAGATATACTAAGGTTTACACCGATCACCGAGCTCTGGAAATTCTTATGTCAACAAAATTAACACATGGATGATTGTCACGATGGGCGCTGTATCTACAGGAATTTGATTTTAGTATTGTGTACATACAGGGCTCTTCAAATATTATTGCTGATTCTTTATCACGTGCACCTATGGGTTTGAAACAAAGTGCTGAGGAGGACTGCAAAGAAAACAATTATCGTTTGATGTATATTCAAGGTGTTGCATTTGAGAATTTTATTTCGTCTTCGCTCCAGGACATCGCTAAGGAGCGAAATAAGGATCCAATCTGGAAGGACGTTAAGGAGAAGTGGAGGAGAAACGAAAGCGTAGCGGTTAGACAGTATTATTTAGTTCGAAATGATATTCTTTTTAAACGAAAATCGGTTGACAACTCTTTTTGGTTAGTTTGTATTCCTGATGAGTGGGTTAATAAATTGATTTGGTACACACATTTCAGTTATGCACACTTTGGTCCCAGAAAATGCTTTCATAAATTACGAGAAAATTGCTACTTCAGTAATATGGAAAAACGTATTCGATCTGTTCTTGCCAAATGCAAATTATGTCAAAAGGCTAAGCCGCCAACTATTTCTCACAGAGCACCGTTGTTTCCTATCATTCCAGTGAAATTAAAAGACGTGGCTGCAGTCGATTTGTTTGGTCCAGTGGTTCGTTCTACCAATGGTTTTGCGTACATTTTGGTAGCAGTGGAATTGACGTCAAAATATGTGTGTTTTACACCTTTACACAAAGCAACAGCTCATTCAGTATCTAATGCTTTCATCAAACATTTTCTTAAAGAAGTGGGTCATGTTGATAAAGTTATATCTGATAATGGATCACAGTTTCATTCTAAAATTTGGCTTCGTACTCTACGGCGTCGTAAGATTAAACCAATTTTCATTTCACTTTTTCACCCTCAATCTAATGCTTCAGAGAGATGGATGAAGGAAATCAATAAATTGTGTCGACTTTATTATCATCAGAATCACAGAGCTTGGGATCAGTATCTTCATATTTTTCAAAACATTCTGAATGAACTCCCTAATGATTCAACTTCTTTACCGCCGATATTGATATTAAAAAATAAAGCACCGACAAATCGCATTTCTGAAATCGTTCCTTTTCCGCCTTCACGAAAACTGCGGCATTCTGAAGTTGTCAACCTGGCTCTACGAAATATTGCATCTGCAGCTGCTAGAAGAGAGAAATCAGCTAAACGTCCTTGTCCTTTAAAAACTTTGTCAGTTGGTCAAAAGGTATTAATTAAGTCTCATCGTTTGTCTCACAAAGGAAAGGGCTTGTGTCGCAAATTTTTCTGCTTTATAACCGTCCATACAGAGTTCGCAAAATTATTCATGATAACACTGTTGAAGTAGAAACTCTTAAATCTCGGCGCTCTAGGGGAATACATCATATATCGAACGTTAAAATTTTTGTGGAATGACATACTTTTGAAAGTAACAGTTATACGTAAACACACGGAGAGTACAAGGATACCGCGCCGTGTTCCGGCGGCGGCACATACTCAAAGCAACAGTCAAGTCTGCGCGCCGCACAAGGCAGTCGTTCACCGCAAACAATTACTTCCTACGTCACGCGTACCTACAGCTGATCGAGCGCTCAGTGCGAATGCACTGACAGCCGTAAACAAATACACAGTCTAATTTCTCTGATTAAATTCAGTATAAAGCTTTAGTGACTTGATAAATTATGTTATTAACTTTCAGTATTTCTCAGGATACGGCTGTATTAAATATTTAAGAACTTCATGTAAATTCTGTGTGTGTTCGACGTTAAGAGGACTTGCCATCGAGAAAATTTCAGGAAGAATGTAATTTCGAAGAAGAAAGTAATAAACTAAAAAGGTAACTATTAATTGAGTTTATTTTTCAGGTAACATATTTCCACTTAGGTACGTACTTTAGACGTAATTTGCTGCTCGCGATTACGTGATTTATACTTTGTACTAAATTTCATGTTCTATGAATTTACTTGTGAAGCGACGTGCTTGCGTACATTAACTGATTTTGACAATGATTGATTAATGAACATGGTTTTTACTTGTGTATATTATGCATCGCTTGGCTCCTATGCTTTTTCACTGACGTCATATTTTTTTTATTATGTGCCTGCTGTGCTTATTTATTTAAATTATAATTGTCACCTGATTAATTATGCTGATGTGGTTATGTATGTAGGTTATACTTTGTGATTTATCTGCTTGCGCCTTCATGTTTACTTATTAAGATTACATATGAACATTTATTTGCTTATGCTGATATGATGCTAATGACCTGTTTACTGTGTAAGATATATATTTTCTGCTTTGCGTATGGATTGCATATTTATACATTTCTGTTTGTTGTCATAACTACTCTTTAATTTGGTATATAGAAATGCTGATATGAGGTGTACGAACATGGAGTTTAGGATACACTGTGGTATTAATTATAGATTGTTCGCTTGGCAGAGCCTCGTTGTAGGAATTGTGCTGAATCCACTTGTTGACATTTTGTTCTCCACTGGTATATTTACTCGCTATTGCATGTTTTGCTTACGCTCAGTGCCTTATATTTTTAAGATAAGAAAATGAACTGCTATAATTCTACGAACGACATTGGTACAAGAAACTTCATTGAAGTCACATGAGCTGGAGGTTTTATGGAAGCTGTATAAATTTACGCTAATAGGAAGGAAGCTAACGATATGACATACCAACACTAGGTTTAGACCATTGACACTTATTACACTGCATTCTTCGTGAGCAATTGAAATAGCAAGTGACACTTGACACAAGAAATACTCCACATGTTTGCTTACGTTTTGCCATGATTCTTGAAGTGGTGTACACACTGTGAAATATTACGATCATTAAAACTCCGTACTCGTATTTACTTACTGATAGTTGTTCGAACTAAAGGCTGTTAGAGGTCATGTATGCATTTCTTTTATTTAATGATGGACAAGGTAACCAAAATGTATTTTATGATTGATAATGAGTAGAAGATTTGGGTCAGGTGGACAACACAGAGGTTGTGTGTGGACATTGTGTCTTCGGATTGCATGGGATGATGAATTGAAGTTTGCACTAGGATTTTATCTTACTTGTTCGAGGAGACTAACTAGAGAAAACAGTTGTTATGGAAGTGAAATGATATTGGTGATAAGGTTTGTATGTATCGACGTATTGAAGAGGTATTATTGAGATATTGAGATTGTGTCAAGTTGATGATTATTGGAGTTTTGGTGGACAAGAGGTAAGGTAAATGATATTGATGATAAGGTTTATATGTATCGACGTAGGAGGTATTATTGAAGTATTAAGATTATGTGATGCTGATGATTATTGGAGTTTTGGTGGATAAGAGGTAAAGTAAGTGAGGAGCATATTTTTTTCTTTTTTGTTGGTTTATATGGAACAAGGAGGATGAAGTTGGCAGACTAGAACACTCAAGTAGAAGGAAGATAGTCTACACACACACTTTGTTAAATCAATAAGCAGTATATATATTTTTTTTTTGGAGAGAGGAAGTAATTGCATATCTTGGCACACTGACAGTTGTTCAGCAAACGTATATTTCGATTTGGCTTGGCAGACATTGGTCTTGACATGATGACTGTGACGTTGACTAACTATTATTGACTGATATACATTGCTGCCACTACTACTTGATACACAAGTTGAACATAAAATTTTGGAGAGAATTGCATTTACACAGTTAACACTATTCAATTACACAGTAGTACTTAATGTGGATGAAAGATGTGTGAGTGTGTTTTGTGTGTTTCCTTTCCTAATCCCAATTAATTGGTACCGACCTATCTCCTAAATATTATTTTTCTTGTTTGTTGTGGCTTGCACTGACACCCATAAATATTATAGGTTTACTGATATTTGTGTATTATTTAATATGACAATTATCTGATATCATTTGTGTGTTTATTATAATTTGTATGTTTAGTGGAAGAGCATTGATAATAATTTTGTAAAAGCAATGGTGTGTGCCTTCGAACTGTTGTTCGTGCTTGTACCTATTCAACATTGCTGGCTGCCACTTGGAAATGTTTAATTTATGCTGATGAACTGTGATGAACTGTTTAATTAGTGACAGTGAATATTATGGACTGTTTACCTACACCTGTTCAACATTGCTGGGTGCCACTGATGGACTGCTTCTGCTGAAATGATGTCACTTGTTGGTGTCTGCACCTGTTCAACATTACTGGGTGCCACTGATGGACTGCTTCTACTGAAATTATGTCACTTGTTGGTGTCTGCACCTGCTCAACATTACTGGGTGCCACTGATGGAACTGTTTCTACTGAAATAATGTCACTTGTTGGTGTCTGCACCTGCTCAACATTGCTGGGAGCCACTGATGGAACTGTTTCTACTGACATAATGTCACTTGTTGGTGTCTGCACCTGTTCAACATTACTGGGTGCCACTGATGGACTGCTTCTACTGAGATAATGTCACTTGTTGGTGTCTGCACCTGTTCAACATTGCTAGGTGCCACTAATGGAACTGCTTATACTGAAGTAATGTCACTTGTTGGTGTCTGGACCTACTCAACATTCCTGGGTGCCACTGATGGACTGCTTCTACTGAAATAATGTCACTTGTTGGTGTCTGCACCTGTTCAACATTGCTGGGTGCCACTAATGGAACTGCTTCTACTGAAATGATGTCACTTGTTGGTGTCTGCACCTGCTCAACATTACTGGGTGCCACTGATGGACTGCTTCTGCTGAAATGATGTCACTTGTTAGTGTCTGCACCTGTTCAACATTACTGGGTGCTACTGATGGACTGCTTCTACAGAGATAATGTCACTTGTTGGTGTCTGCACCTACTCAACATTACTGGGGGCCACTGATGGACTGCTTCTACTGAAATGATGTCACTTGTTGGTGTCTGCACCTGTTCAACATTGCTAGGTGCCACTAATGGAACCGCTTCTACTGAAATAATGTCACTTGTTGGTGTCTGCACCTGCTCAACATTACTGGGTGCCATTGATTGAATAATACTTATGTAAACTATTATGTAAAATCATATGTATGCAAGTATTTGTATTCCTTACTGTATTTTATATATTAGGTTATTGAAGGATCAGTGCAAAGCCAAAATTTTATATAGTTATGTGATATTTAATTATTAATATTATCTTTTATTTTTGTTTGTGTTTTTTGGACGAATTTGGTGGTATTTTCACCACCAATGCTGGCAAAAATACCATCAAATTCTGGCCCGTGGAGCAGGGGCATATGAAAGGTGGCTACACTGAGCCACAGCGCCAGAGATTGCGCCAAAGAGCATTATTCAGCCGCCTCCACTGGCAGTTCTTGTCGAGAAGTCATGGTGGAGAGTGCTTATTGAGAAGTAGCAGTAGGCAGTGTTGGTTGAGATGTGGTAGTGGAGAGTTCTTATCGAGAAGTCGTGGTGGAGAGTGCTATTGAGATGTAGCAGTGGTGAGTCGTTGTTGAGAAGTTCCCATGGAGAGTGCTTGTTTAGAACTTGTAGTATTGTTTTGATGGGCTAGACACCAGATGTTGTTGGATTAGGGATGCTGTAATGTGCTTTTCGTCAATATATATGAAGGTAAAAAAATTCCTTTTTTTTTATTATTTCAATGTCTTAAACAATAATGCCTCGTGGTCACAGGTTCAGTCAACAAAGCATCTGGCTCGAGTTCTTGTATTAGACTGTATTTCTGGTTTCTATGGGCAATTATAGTATTTCTGTTTTTTTTTTGTAATTACTTCAGTATAAATGGTGTTTAAAATATCTGGTCTTATTGAGGAAGAACCGTGCCAGATGTGTACGTTGAATCACACTTCCACACACAGAACAGCTACACTTGTGTTTTGTTGTTTCCTAGGTTTTATAGTTGCTGGGGACTTAATTAATTAATTGTGTTAACGGAAATTTTGCTTCATTCTTTGTTGTTGTTCTATGCAGTCAGATTGCGTACAAATACTAGTCAGGGCCAACCGTTTACGATACTGTGTAACCGGACAGACAGCGACTGAAAAATTAAAAATATTTGCATTAAATATATAACTAAGCCCCCATGCAGCCTTCGGTTCCGAAAGTCCATATCGATGATGTTTCGTTGAATGGATCGCACGTTGACCCTTGTTGATTGCTCAGCATTGAAATCTGTAGCAATTTGTGGAAGGGTTGCAGTTCTGTCACGTTGAACGATTCTCTTCAATCGTCGTTGGTCCTGTTCTTGCAGGATCTTTTTCCGGCCGCAGCGACGTCGGAGATTTGATGTTTTACCGGACTCCTGATATCCACGGCACACTCGTGAAATGATCGTACGGGAAATCCCCACTTCATCGCTACCTAGGAGATACTGTGTTCCATCGCTCGTGCGCCGACTATAAAACCATGTTCAAACTCACTTTAATATTGGTAACCTGGCATTGTACCAACAGTAACAGATTTAACAACTGCGCAGACACTTGTTGTCGTATGTAGGTATTGCCGACCGCAGGGCCGTATTCTGTCTCTGTATTTGAATACGCATGCCTATACCAATTTCTTTGGCTCTTTAGTATAGTTTTTCCTTTTACTCAACCACCTTCAGCATCTCTGAGGTCATCCCTTCAGTTCTTACTCTGCTGCCCCTTTGCCTTTTAAAGCCTCCTTCGCTGTCCCTTAATAGACTGTTTCAGGAAACTGTATAGCTCGTTACCACGCCAGTTCTCATCCACTGCATCTAATCTTAGATTTGATCATTGCTGATACAAATTTTTCACACTTTCTTTTGTAGCAGATATATCCTACATTTTGGATTCTCTGTGGTTCTACTACCAATATCTTCCCCTTTCTCCTTCTGTTTCATCTTGGTCTTAATCGGAAAAGCAATTTTTGAAGTAACTGTAAAACGATCGGAGCCACGCCCTGTTCCTCTTCTTAGCCTTACATCTTGCGTCTTAATTACTCGCTGCTTCCTCGTTAATACGTAGTCTATAAATGATTTTATGTTCCTTAAAGGATTGGCCCAGGTCGACTTATGCATGCATTTCTTTATGCTGGAAATGGCCACTCGTAACGGTACACTTCTGAACCTTATATAAGTTAAACAGCCTCCTCCGTTATGGTTTTCTACTTCATCGTCTCCGCGCGGTGCTACAACGTCATCATTTAATCTTTTTCCAATTCGTCCATTTAAGTCCACCATATTAACAGTTCACGTCCATCTGGACATTTGTCAACCACTTCCTTTAGGTCATCGAAGAGATCCCTCTTTTTCTTGTCTGGCGCGTCTTTATTAGGACCATAAAAATGGTTCAAATGGCTCTGAGGACTATGGGACTTAACTTCTGAGGTCATCAGTCCCCTAGAACTACTTAAACCTAGCTAAGCTAAGGACATCACACACATCCGTGTCCGAGGCAGGATTCGAACCTGCGACCGTAGCGGTCACGCGGTTCCAGACTTTAGCGCCTAGAACCGCTCGTTAGGACCATATGAGGCAATTAATTCCAGTTTCATTCCATGAATTTTTGTTGTTAAACTGATTATAATTACATTTACTTTTGTAAGTAGGCTGTTTAGGTTTTTATGCTGGTAACGCCACGTAGCGCTCAATATGAAAATCACTGGCTGTGCTGTGTGCAGTCTGTGGCTGGTTGGCATTGTTGTAATTTGCTATTGTAGTGTTGGGCAGTTGGCTGTTAACAGCGCGTAGTGTTGCGCAGTTGGAGGTGAGCCGCCAGCAGTGATGGATGTGGGGAAAGAAATGGCTGAGTTTTGAGAACGGATGATCTGGACGTGTGTCTACCGGAGACTGTAAATTCGTAAGACTGAATGTCATGAACTGCTATATATATTATGACTTTTGAACACTATTAAGGTAAATACATTGTTTGTTCTCTATCAAGATCTTTCATTTGCTAACTATGCCTATCAGTAGTTAGTGACTTCAGTAGTTTTAATCTTTTGTTTAGCTGGCAGTAGTGGCGCTCGCTATATTGCAGTAGTTCGAGTAACGAAGATTTTTGTGAGGTAAGTGATTTGTGAAAGATATAGGCTAATGTTAGTCAGGGCCATTCTTTTGTAGGGATTATTGAAAGTCAGATTGCGTTGCGCTTAAAATATTGTGTGTCAGTCTAGTGTTGATCAGAATAGGTAAAGAGCGAAATGTCTGAGTACATTCAGTTCTGCTCAGCTGATCTGAAAATCAAATAATGTAAGAGGTTTATCAGGACAGTCATTAATAAATTTTTCTAAGGGGACGTTTCATACATTTACTTTATTCCAATGAATTATTCCTAGTTTCCATTTCCTTTTTATAAGAACTTTTACCTCTGATTTTGCTCTTTCAGTTTTTCCACTCTCCTCCAAAACAGAATACAGTCTCGAACTACTTATTGTCGAGGTACTTTCTTTTTCGTTTCTGTCATCATCAGGATAACCATTTTCAGTACGTCTGTTTCTTTAATTAGTTTCTCAACTTTCCCTTCTAAAACTGGTACATTCCATTTTTCACAAACCAATCTTTGTTGTTAACCAGATTCTATACGTTTTGATCCGGCCACATTTTCTATTTCGTTTGGGAAACGAAGTAAACCTGCTTTTACCAGGGTGGGATGCCAACCACCCGCCGAACACCCATCCTGAAGGACCGAAATTTTTCCTCGGGGTTTACTCCCATTGGGAGTCCTCCCAACTTTGTGTTACCGTTTGAGAAAAGGAAAACTCAGCGTTGTATCAAGGAAAAGATGTGACGTTCTGAGACTTTAATACCACAAATACTGAAGAGCCACAACATTGTGGCCACGGGCTTCCGCGAGACTGAAAGAAGACTGGTGATGATGCGAGCACGTGAAGTGGCAAGGAAAGAGTACAAGCTGAGATGATGGTGAATCAATCCAGCGACGATACGGGCCGAAAATGGCAAAATACACTGACATAATCTGACAAGCTGGATAATGTTATGGTTTGGGGGCTGCGAATGAGCTTCTCGTGAACGGTAGAAAGCGTCAATGGAAAGTGATTGGAGGACGATGAAACCACTTCTGACGAGAACGTGTTGGATGTCTACACCTTATCGCAGAACGCACTGGTCGGAGGCTTGCCCGCTGTTGTAAGTATGTTGGTGCAGACTCATGCAGCACACGTTCTGGAATATGATTCTCCGAGACAGTCAACTACTACCTGCTCCCTTCAGCGAACTACATCGTCATTTGTGACTGCAGTGGCCATAGTATCAACGAGATTGAACGGTGGATCATTGGAAACGTGTCGCCTGGTCTGATGAATCACATTCCTTGTTACCCCTCGCGCCGTTATCCAGGGAACGGCTGCTCTAAAAATTATTCTACGAGAGATTTTTTTAATTTAGTCTTCCATGGACCTATGGTAGCAATCAGAGACACTATGAGAGCTGTGGACAACTTGAATATTACTGCGGAACACATGCGTCGCTGCATGCTTTGTCTTCTCCGACGGTGATAGCATCTTAGAGCAAGATAACTGCCCGTGACACAAGGCCAGAATCGTGCTACAGTAGTTAGAACGGCTTGATTATGAACTACTGTTGCAATCTTGCTCATAAAATTCGTCGTGATTTGACCCCGATGAACACATCTGGAATGCAATAGGACCTTATCTCCGCTATTACATACCATCGGCCCGTAATTTACGTGAATAGCGTGACCTGAGCATAGATTTCTGGTGCCTTATACCTTAGGACTCAAGACCATGTTGAGTCTTTGTCACACAGAATCGCTGCTGCGTTTACACGCCAAACTGAAACTACTTTTGCGATGACCTGTGATATGTTTGCCAAAATTTCATCAATATTCGAGTTTATTTTCAGTATTTTCATGTTGTTCCTTCTGTTTTAAGATCTGTACCCAAAGACTGGAAAGTTGCATAGGTCACACGAATATTGAAGAAAGGTAGTTGGAGTAATCCACTAAATTACAGGCCCATATCGTTAACGTCGAAATGCAACAGGATTTTGGAACATATATTGTGTTCGAGCATTATGAATTACCTCGAAAGAAAACGGTCTATTGACACACAGTCAACATGAGTTTAGAAAACATCGTTCCTGTGAAACGCAACTAGCTCTTTCTTCACATGCAGTGTTGAGTACTATTGACAAGGGATTTCAGATCGATTCGGTATTTCTGGATTTCCGGAAGGCTTTTGCCACTGTACCACACAGGCGGCTAGTAGTGAAATTGCGTGCTTATAGAATATTGTCTCAGTTATGTGACTGGATTTGAGATTTCCTGTCAGAGAGGTAACAGTTCGTAATAATTGACGGAAAGTCATCTAGTAAAACAGAAGTGATTTCAGGCTTTCCCCAAGGTAGTGTTATATGCTCTTTGCTGTTCCTTATCTATATAAACAATTTGGGAGACAATCTGAGCAGCCGTCTTCGGTTGTTTGCAGTCGTTTATCGACTAATAAAATCATCAGAAGATCAAAACAAACTGCAAAACCATTTACAAAAGATATCTGAATGGCGCGAAAAGTGGCAATTGACCCTAAATAATGAAAAGTGTGAGGTCATCCACGTGAGTGCTAAAAAGAAGGCGGTAAACTTCGGTTACACGATAAATCAGTCTAATCTAAAAGCCGTATATTCAACTAAATACTTAGGTATTATAATTACGAACAACTTAAATTGGAAAGGACACATAGAAAATGTTGTGGGGAAGGCTATCCAAAGGCAGCGTTTTATTGGCAGGACATTTAGAAAATGCAACAGACGTACTAAGGAGATTGCCTACATTAAGCTTGCCCGACCTCTTTTTTAATACTGTTGCGCGGTGTGGGATCCTTACCAGATAGGACTGACGGAGAACATCGAAAAAGTTCAAAGAAAGGCAGCACGTTTTGTATTATCGCGAAATATTGGATAGAGTGTCACAGAAATGATAAAGGATTTGCGATGGACATCATTAAAAGAAAGGCGCTTTTCGTTGCGACGGAATCTTCTCACGAAATTCCAATCAGAATCTTTCTCCTCCAAATGCGAAAATATTTTGTTGACACCGACTTACATAGGGAGGAACCATCACAAAGGTAAAATAAGGGAAATCAGAACTCGTACAGAAAGATATAGGTGTTCATTCTTCCCGCTCGCTGTACGACATTGGAATAATAGAGAATTGTGAAGGTGGTTCGATGAACCCTCTGCCAGGCACTTTAATGTGATTTGCACAGTATCCATGTAGATGTAGATCTCCAGTTGCCATTTTAGCACAGAGACTACACCACACACAGCGGAGACTTGCGTGGCTTGGAGCCATAGTCCACTTGGACAATAAGTGGCAGTTCGTAGCGTTCAGCGACTAGTGTCAATCGACTTTGTGGCAGCCACATCGATAACAATGTGTCCGTAAGCGACCTGGTGGAAAATAACTCGAAGTATCGATTCTCGACACCCATACCTCACCACTTGTACAATCATTACGTGAGGAACTGTTGGAAATGACAACAAGAGTGATTTGGGAACTGTTAGCAGGAGACTAAATATAAGAATGAATGGTTCCGCTGCTATAAGTACACATAAAACTGTCTTAAGCTCCCAGCCGGATCAAGTGATTTAAAATCCTCGAGCTTTCAGCGAGTACTCCACTGCCATTGTCAGATGGCAGCTGCTGCCGTCATTATGTAGCCGCGTTGCTTTCTCTGACATCACTGGTGTTCATTCCAGCCCCATATAGGACGATGTTTTCATTGCGCGCCCGCTGAGCCCTCTTCAACATTCCGATGGCCAGGTCCCAACTTGCGGTTAGATGCAGGCCACCGTCTTTAGTGTGGATGTTATCACAAATTTTCATATCGATCGCTTCTGATATTGCGCTATCCCAGAAAGTATTAGTCCGTGTGAGAACAGATGTCTCCTCGAATGCAATGCGATGTCAGTTTTCTAGAGCATCGTCTGCTACCGCTGATTTGTGAGAGTACCGAAAGCGAAACCACGTCTCGTGTTCTTACAGTGCTGTTAAGTAGTACACACAGTCTGTGAGACTTAAAAATGTGCCCAACCACACGGTAATTTACACAGATAAGCCAAAACATTATGACCATGGCCCAGTACAACGATGAATGTCGCCTGGTGGCGCTGGGGGCACCTGACGCGGTAACAAAAGTATGTGAGCGGAGCAGACATGGACAGGGGACCACACTAACGAAGATATGGGCTGCAAATGGGGAAACCCATTGAGGTAAGTGATTCTGACAAAGGGCTGATTATTATTACGCAGAGCCTGTGAACGATTGTCTCTATAACGGCGAAGCTGGTCGAATGTTCACGTGCTTCTGTCGTGAGCATCTTCGGAAAGACGCAGAAGGACAGTGAAACTACCACTAGGCGCTAAATGGTTGGACGTCCACGATTCTTCACTGAACGCGGGGTTCGGAGGCTTGTCTGCTCTGTAAAGTAGGACTGATGGCGATCTGTGGGATATTTGCTGAAAGAGCACAATGCTGGTGAACGCACAAGCGTTTCGGAGCCCAACGTGATCGTAATTTGTCGGAAATGGAGCTCTGCAACAGACCATACCTATGTGTTCACATGTTGACCCAATGACATCGCCAATTACATTTGCGGTGGGCACGGGACCATTGCAGTTCGACGGTCGATCAATGGAAATGTGTCGGCTCTTCGGATGAATCACACTTTCGCTGCACTTGGTTGGTGGTCGTCTCCATATACGCAGTCATCGAGGTGAACGGTGGCTCGAAACGAGCAAGCCATCATAGACAAAGGCTAATGGCAGCAGAACTACGTTATGGTAGACATTATTGTGTGCTTGCATGGAACCTGTGGTAACAATCGAAGACACGCTGACAGTTCCGTTCCACCTGCATCCCTTCAAGCTTCTGGTCCTCCCCGACGGCGATGTCTTCTTTCAGCAGTATAACTGTCCATGTCTCGGAGACATAACCATGCTACAGTGGTTCGAGGAACATTACAGTGAAATTATATTGATGTCTCGTTGACCAAATTTGCCTGATCTAAATCCTATGGAGCCCATCTGGGTTGCTATCGGGCGCCTCACCGCGTACCCAAATCAGCGGCCCGTTATTTATACGAAATACATGACACACATGCGTAGCTATCTAAAGTTACATACCTCCACAAACCTACCGCCAGACTGTCGGCTCCCTGGAATTATGCAGAACCAGCGATGTATTACGTTCCAAAGACGGACAAACAGGCTATTAAGCAAGTGGTCATAATGTTTTGGCTCATCAGTGTATACACACCTGTCATTTTGAGGCCTTTGTCGTCTTTCACAGACCTTCGCATTTTTACTGAAGGCCTGAAAACTGAATCAACTTTATGCCTCATTAGGAACCGGCTATCTTTCCTGTTACTGAGCCACTGAAAGGCTGAAACGAAAGCTTTTTCTACTCCTCCTCGGGGTCCTTCTGCTTCCATGCTTTCCGAAAAATGGCTCGGTAAACCCGGCGGTTGTCGTAACCGTTTTCCTTGAATACATTCCCTAAGTGACTCAGTTGCTTCGGCAGGTTTTCAGCGTCTGAGACGACGTCCATTCGATGCACCAAGCTTTTCATAACAGAACGTTTCTACGACGGATGGTGACAGCTGTTAGTGTGCTGATATCGGTCCGTGTGGGTGGGTTTCTGGTAAACACTGGGGCTGAGACACCCATTTGCTTAACGGTGGAGGAGGACGTCGAGAAGCGGCGAGGCACCATCTGTCTCTACCTCCATCGTGAACTTAATGTTGCCATGAATATTGGTGACAAGGGAATTTTTGGACCACATCATTTTATCAGGAGGCTAAATGTTCATCAGTTTGCAGAAATAATGGTAAAACTGAAACTTCTCCTTTGAATGTAAGGAATGACTATGCAAGTAAAACTCCTACGTTACATGATTTTCAAACTCCAGGGTGAAACTGAACATACTGAGACTGTTTTCTCTTTACTTATTCTCAACATTTATAAAGTGACACACAATATTTTAGCGCAACGAAATCTGACTTTCAACAGTCCCTACAAAAGAATAGCGCTGACTAACAATAACCTATGCCCTTCATGAACCAATTACCTCACAAAAATCTTCGTTACTCGAACTACTACAATACAGCAAGCGCCAATACTGCCACCTAAATAAAAGATTCTAACTACTGAAGGCATTAGTAGCAAATGAAAGATTTAGCAAATGAAAGATTTTGATAGAGAACAAACAGTGTACTTACCTTAATAGTGTTCAAAACTCATTATATATATATATATATATATATATATATATATATATATATATATATATATATATATATTCGTGACATCCAGTTTAACACATTTCCTTTTGCTGACGGACACACGACCAGATCGTCCGCTCCAATTAACATCTCAGAACTCTGGCATCTACCTCCCCACATCCGCCACTTCTGGCGGCTCACCAACTGCCCAACGCTATGGGCTGTTCACATCCACCCAACGCTATGGGATTTTCACATCCAACTGCCCAACACTACACTTGCGAATGACTTCCAACAACGAGTCCAACCAGCAGTCAGTGAATTTAATAGAGAGCGCTACTTGGCGTTATCAACACAAAAACCTAAACAGCCAACTTACATAGACCCCATGCTCCCCACAGAAAATTTTACAAACTGTTTAAATTGTCCTCACAGTTCATAAAGACAGTCCTGATTATTCATCACAGTAATAATGATTGTATTAAGCACAACGTCAGAGCAGTAAAAGAAAATGCACATGAAAGTAGTGGATTTCCATGCAGTCTTGAAGAAGTAGTGTTGTCCTTCCAACGGAAAGACAGTGCTGATTCTTGACATGCAGACAGGTAATGGGCCACAAGAGAGCAAACCTACGGTAGAGTCAGTCGAAGTTTAGAGCAATACTGGTAGGTAAGTCATCACAGAGCAGACCCACAGTATTTCTTGTACAGATGATGTTATTAGTGGGCCACCACAGCTGCAGACCCACTTTAGTCCTGGTAGAGATTATGGTATAGGTGGGCCACCAAAGGTGCAGATCCACCGTAGTCCTTGTAGAGATCATGGTACTAGTGGGCAACCAAAGGTGTAGACCCACTGTATTCCTTGTAGAGATGACAAGCAGCCATTCTTTGCGACTGTGCGGATGCACAATCACCATTGAAGAGTCTTGCGGATAATATAGCAAGTCCATGAACCACCACTTGTGCACTCACAAAAAAAATTTCTGAAATGTCCTTACAACCAGCAATGATCTTAACCAGTCCCTTGCTGAATTATCAACACATGTGCGAGCACTAACAAATGGCTCAAAAGGCTCTGAGCACTATGCGACTTAACGTCTGAGGTCATCAGTCGCCTAGAACTTAGAACTAATTAAACCTAACTAACCTAAGGACATCACACACATCCATGCCCGAGGCAGGATTCGAACCTGCGACCGTAGCGCCTAGAACCGCACGGCCACTCCGGCCGGCGAGCACTAACAATCCCTTTTTTTTTTTTTTTTTTTTTTAACGTCTCACATATTGTGCATTTACTATGACCAACAGAAATGTGTGCAGTGAAATGAAACCATACTATTTACTTAATTTAAAGAACTAGTGTATATTATAATTTTATAACATGAGTATACAATTATAAAGGTACAAAAAAGAACATCATTAAGAAACATAATGATGACATCAGTAATAAACCAAGCGCTACAAAAGAATAGAAATAAGCATATACATGAGTACTATAGGGATTGTGACAGAAGTAAGTAAATGAAAAAATGAGAATATTAATTAGGACATCAAATTGATACATGAGCATAAAAAGAAAACATAACAGAATAAGTAATACTTAAACATTTGTCCCAAGTAAAGGACAGGTTTTATTTGAGGATAACAGTACTTCTCATCATAGTAAATGCAGCTTGGTATTAGAAAAATTCTACAACATAACTCTAATCAGATAAACACATAAATACAGGAAGAACATAGACACACAATGGTACACATAAACATACAGCGGGATCACCCAAAAGGACATGACAGCGTTTGTTTTCAATATAACATTTGGTACTGCAGTATTCATAGTATTTTATTTTTAAACAAAACGTTCTTTACTTCCCAGAGATCTCCCTTAGTTCATCATTATTACCAAAAAGTAATATCTACGCATGCTTTCTGTATTATGAAAGTTCCCCTCTGAATCAAAAGAATGACTGTGCTGGTAAAACTTCTACCTTACATGATTTTGAAGCTCCAGAGTGAAACTGAACGTACTGAGACTGTTTTTTCTTTACTTATTCTCAACATTTCTAAACTGACACACAATATTTTAGCGCAACGAAATCTGATTTTCAATAATCCCTACAAAAGAATATCCCTGACTAACAATAACCTATGCCCTTCATGAACCAATTACCTCACAAAATTCTTCGTTACTCGAACTACTGCAATACAACGAGCGCAAATACTGCCACCTAAATAAATGATTCTAAGTACTGAAGTCATTAGCAGCAAATGAAAGATTTAGCAAGTGAAAGATTTTGATAGAGAACAAACAATGTATTTACCTTAATAGTGTTCAAAAGTTGTTATGTATATATTCGTAACATCCAGTTTAACACATTTCCTTTCTCTGATAAACACACGTCCAGATCGTCCGCTCATACTAACATCTCAGAACTCTGCCGTCTCTCTCCCCATATCCACCACTGCTGGCGGCTCACCTCCAAGTGCCCAACGCTACGGGCTGTTCACATCAAACTGCCCAACACTACACTGACGAATAACTTCCAACAACGAGTCCAACCAGCCACAGACTGCACACAGTGCAGTCAGCGATTGTAATAGAGTGCGCTACATGGCGTTAGCAACATAAAAACCTAAACAGCCTACTTACAAAACCTGTTGCCATACTTTCATGACCAGGGTATAAAATGGAATATTCCAACAAGATAACGTAAGATCCCACAATTTAGTTTACATCACAAACACTTTGAGAAATGTATCGTCCCTTGATTGGTCTTCCCCGTCCCTTAATGTGTCAGCCGGAAAGCATGTCGGTGACATAATAGTTTCCTTTCATACTACTACGCAGCCAGCGTCAGTAACTGACACAAGATGCATCTCTCTGAAGTGTGTGTACGTAGTGCACCAAACGTTAGTTGTTGTGGATTCTAACAGATGGCTTACTACGCTGTATTCCACCGTGAATGACGTGCTTTCGTTCTTGTACTTGTCTCGTTTGATGAACTCTCATCATTAGTTCATCAAAGTAGAAAAATATTCTGCAACACGCTATGATATGACTCAGAAGACATGCTCTCTTTTAGTGAGAGAGCTCACAGAGACAGGAGGTGGTTACAAATTATAGAAAATATTAACAATTAACTTTTACTGATGGGACAGTCACACATCCAACATCACACAACGTTTCAGAGGAAACGGGGACGTAAGGAGAAATTATGCCGGTTTGATAATGTAAAAGCATCGGTTTTTAGATCAAAAGTACACATAATTTTAAGACATTCTTGCTATCAAATCTTCAATCCAGTCACAAATTTAGTTCGACATCTTACTTAGTTCATAATCGACGCTGTGGTATTGAGCCAGTTGCTTTCCGAAACTCAAGAAATATTGCACCCACTGTTATTGCAGTGATACATGGTTACGAGGATGTTGTGTGAGAAAAGTACCACTTGGGTTTCGCATGATCGATGTTTCCGGAATCCATGGTGGTTGGCATGGAGGAGGTCATTCTGTTTTAGAAAATTCGTAGTATTTGAGCTCAGAATATATTCTGTCGTTCTACGACTGATGGACGTCAATGAAAATGAGTAGTAGTTCGGTAGATCACTTTTCCTACCGTTCTTGTAGACATGTCATCAGCATTGGTACGGCAGCCCTTTGTTAGCCGTGGCAATCTTTAGAACATTATCCCATTCTTTCCTATTTAGTGACGCACTCTTACAATTCCGAACTGCAGTTTTTCTGACGTCCTCTTCGACAGCTTTCTCCCGTCTTAGCTTTCTTCCAACTCTCCTGGTATCTTCAAGCACTACATTTAATATCCTCTAAATCATTCCATCGTTAGCTCTAACTACATGTTCTGTCCGCTCCACAATTTTAATCTTAACGTAGCTGACAATATCTGGTTCATTATACAAATTATAAAATTCATCGTTGCAACTCCTCCTCCAGACACTATTTTCTTCCACTAACCAACGAATTGATCACGAGACCCTTCATTCAAGAATGCCAAGATATTTTTCATGGAATTTCTGTATTTTACATGTTTTAGCACCGTATGTTAGCACAAGTCTCTTCAAAACTTCGTACATCATAACTTTAGCTTTCATGAACAGCAGCTTAGATTTCTGATGTTTTCCGAGGACATTGTAGCAGTCGTTGCCGCACAATATTCCTTTTTGAATTTCAGAGCTGACATTGCTCTTATGGTTTACTTCCCGTGCGAGGTAAGTGAAACTACACTCGACAGGAAACTTACGAGAACCAATTTCTGTCAGAAACTAAGAGTGATTATCCTAATGAGATCCCATTCATACAAATCGGTATATATATATATATATATATATATATATATATATATATATATATATATAGTTTTTTCCCTTCTTTTATCTGTAGGTTCATCTTTCTAGACCTGTAACGCTTTCTTTAATTGATTCTGGAATTCTTTCAAGTATATCCACGTCGTTTGCACATGCCAGCACCTGGACTGATTTGTACAGGTTAGTACACCTTGTACTGGTGCCCACATCTGTTATAACTTTCTCCAAGGCTACATTAAACGGAAAACAGAGCAGTGAGTCGCCCAGCCGAACCCCATTTTTTACGATCACAGCACCTGAAAATTTGTTCTGTATCATAACTTGATTCTGGGTGTTTAGTACCTTTCACTAAGGCGATCCGTCTGCTGTGAATCTTTAACTCTTTGATTTCTGTGTATAGCTCCCTGCTATCAGTACCTTCGCAGGATGATGTGAAGTCTATGAAGAGGTGACTGTATCAATCCCACATTATTTACATTGCAGTGGCATTTGCGACATCCTGTAGGTCTGATGAACGGAAGATTTTCCTTGACGAATTCCGCAGATGTGACCTGCGCATTCTTTCAGTGTGGCGTTTTGGCACTGTTACCATGATACAAATATAATGTAACGTTTATGAAATGTAAATATCGAACTAGATATTATTGTCCTCATAATAGCTTACTGTCCATCAGGAACCATATACGCTTTACCTTAAACTGAATGAGACAATATAATGTTAAGGGAAGTTGTGTTTTATAATGTTACCGTACAACAAATACAGTGTAACACGTATGTACGTAGACATCGAGCTGAAAATCACAATTCTCGCTACTGGTTGTAATCTGCCTAGATCTTATACGCTCCATGCTACTCTATCCTGTGCAAGCTTCTTCATCTCCCAGTACTTACTGCAGCCTACATCCTTCTGAAACTGCTTAGTGTATTCATCTCTTGGTCTCCCTCTACGATTTTTACCCTCCACGCTGCCTGATTATACAGAATAAAAGTAGTGTGTCTATTGCTGTACTGCCGTAATGTTTTCCGGCATATGGCCAGTACAGATATGTATCCTGAGATATAATATATGGTTTGCAAGACTTGCTTACCTGTTCTGGTAACGTATTACAATACTGTACGTAAGGATAACACGTACTTTCTTTTTAGTAGTGTGTCTGTTACTGTACTGACGTAATGTTTTCCGGTATGTGGCCAGTACAGATATGTAACCTGAGGTATAATATAAGGTTTGCAAGATTTGCTTACCTGTTCTGGTAACGTATTACAACACTGTACGTAAGGATAACACGTACTGTCTTCTTATCGTAGTGTGTCCCAGCATATGGCCGATGAAGACAGGTGTTTTAGATATGTATTTCTAGGTTCGCAATACGTCCCATGTACCTGTTCGGTTTATGAATCGTAATGTAGTAGTTGTCAAAAGTTCCTACCAATTTCATTACTGGGACGTCAGGTTGTTTAAATGAGCTTACTGCACTGGTACTGCTCTGGCTCATAGTGTTTTGATGTAACAAACTTGATAAATCGAGCTGTAGAATCTCACCTCTTAAAAGTCTCTGCAGCTTATATTTTTTCAAGTATTTTAACATACTTTTGGATATCACGTTGTTAATACACTTTTTTTACACTATTAGTACTCTGTTCCATTTGGTTTTGATGTAACAAGTTTTCATAAACGAACCTGAATGTCGGGCCGTCAATATCTGTGTAGCGTATGTTTTAAGTATTTAAAGTATCTAATAAGTGCCATTATGATCTAATTTAAGTGTTATGGTTGACGTTCAGTCTAATGACTGCTTATAGATTTTAAGTAGTAGGTGTATTTTATTTTATTTATAACGAAGCATTCTGAGGTGTAACTACGTATGTTAGATTATCATACTGTACTGCTACCTTGTGGCAATAACTGCGACTTAGGGTCTAAAACATCTGCTGCAGTTAGTTTGCCTGTTTCCGTCAATGGGACAACTTCCACTGGTTCCCATATGGTGCAGAATGGCATGTTACATTGTTTACGCTCATTACCGCATAAAGTGTAAGATCGTCGTACACATGGGATTGTGCGCCTTTTTGTTTTTTGCATTATGTGAAAGTTATCAGTACTCAATACAATTGAAACGTCCCCTTAGAAAAATTATACATGACTGTCCTTAAACTGACACACAATATTTTTAGCGCAACGCAATCTGACTTTCAATAATCCCTGCAAAAGAATGGCCCTGACTAACATTAACCTATACCTTTCACAAATCACTTACCTCACAAAAATCTTCGTTACTCAAGCTACAGCAATGCAGCGAGCGCCACTACTGCCAGCTAAATAAAAAATTCAAACTCCTGAAGGCACTAACTACTGATCGGCATAGTTAGAAAATTAAATATTTTAATAGAGAACAAACAATGTATTTACCTTAATAGTCATCAAAAGTCATAATATATATAGCAGTTCATGACAGCCGGTCTTACAAATTTCAAAACTCCGCCATTTCTGTCCCCACATCTACCACTGCTGGCGGCTCACCTCCAACTGCGCAACGCTGCGCGCTGTTAACATCCAGCTGCCCAACACTACAATGGCAGACAACAATGCAAACTAGCCACAGACTGCACACAGCACAGCCAGTGATTTTCATACAGAGCGCTACGTAACGTTGCCAATAAGAAAACATAAACAGCCTACTTACACAATGTGTAAAATGTTGTATGTTCTGGTATTATGAGTAGGTAACGCACATTAGCACAGTGGTGCACCGTTAATGATGACTTCAGATAAGTCCTATAAATTATTATACTGTATTTTGTACATGTACATAAAGATGCGATTAGCTACTTAACACCATTCATATTACAGCAAATGTTATATACTCTGCTTGATTTTATTGCAACAATTTTGGTTTGGATAAGTATGTTGTGGTGTAATGTATTGATATGACCACACAGGCTTCGATGTGGGCAGTAGAATGTCAGGTTTCCATTAGATGCCGATAACAGTCGTGCTGGAACCGTGGGATCCAATGGTGCATGCCCACTGAGCCACGCCTCCAACGGCTGTGTACCATGAGCGCCCTCTGCGGCCGCAATATACACTATGTGATGAAAAGTATCCGGACACCTGGCTAAAAATGAGTTACAAGTTCGTGGCGCCCTCCATCGGTAATGGTGAAATTCAATACGATGTTAGCCCACCCTTAGCCTTCATAACAACTTCCACTCACGAAGGCATACGTTCAATCAGGTGCTGAAAGGTTCCTTGGGGAATGGCAGCCCGTTCTTCACGGAGTACTGTATTGAGGGGAGGTATCGATGTTGGTCGGTGAGGCCTGGCACGCAGAAGTCGGCGTTCCAGTCTATAGGATTCAGGTCTGGACTCTGTGCAGGCCAGTCAATTACAGGGATGTTTTGTCGTGTAACGACTCCGCCACAGGCCATGGATTATGAACAGGTGCTCGATCGTGTTGAAAGATTCAATCGCCATCCCCTTATTGCTCTTGAACAGTGGGAAGCAAAAAGATGCTTAAAACGTCAATGTAGGCCTGTTCTGTGATAGTGCCACGCAAAAAAACAAGGGCTGCAAGTCCCCTCCATGAAGCACACAACTACACCAAAACAACACCGCCTCCGAATTTTACTGTTGGCACTACACACGCTGGCTGGTGACGTGCATCGGGAATTCGTCCTACCCACACCCTGTCACCGGATCGCTGCATTGTGTACCGTGATTCGTCACTCCACACAACGTTTTTCCAATGTTCATTCATCCAATGTTTACGCTCCTTACACCAAGCGAGGCGGCGTTTGGCATTTACCGACGTGATGTGTGGCTTATGAGCAGCCGCTCGACCATGAAATCCAAGTTTTCTCACCTCCCGCCTAACTGTCATAGTACTTGCAGTGGATGCCGATGCAGTCTGGAATTCCTGTGTGATGGCCTGGTTCTATGTCTGTCTATTACACATTACGATCTTGTTCAACTGTCGGCGGTCTCTGTCAGTCAACAGACGAGGTCTGCCTGTACGCTTTTGTCCTGTACGTATCCCTTCAGTTTTCCACTTCACTATCACATCGGAAACAGTGGACCTAGCGATTTTAGGAGTGTGGAAATCTCGCGTAAAGACGTATGACACAAGTGACACCCAATCACCTGACCACGTTCGAAGTCCGTGAGTTCCGCGGAGTGCCCTATTCTGCTCTCTCACGATGTCTAATGACTACTGAGGTCGCTGATATGGAGTACCTGGCAGTAGGTGGCAGCACAATGCATCTAATATGAAAAACGTATGTTTTTGGGGGTGTACGGATACTTTTCATGACATAGTGTAGGACAGCCGGCGGCAGCCAAACAGCTTGCTTGCACCTGAAGCTTCTTCGCGATGACATTATCGTTCGTGCTTAGTACAGGGAGCCTCACCCTAGTAGCTATTGTACTAGCTGGACTCTAATTCGTGCTGTTCTTTTGCTGAAGCAGCAACTGTTGAAAATCTTCACGGTAAATGATAACAGCCAAACAGTAGCACGGTTTTTGTATGTTGTTGTTGTTGTGGTCTTCAGTCCTGAGACTGGCTTGATGCAGCTCTCCATGCTACTCTATCCTGTGCAAGCTTTTTCATCTCCCAGTACCTACTGCAACCTACATCCTTCTGAATCTGCTTAGTGTATTCATCTCTTGGTCTCCCTCTACGATTTTTACCCTCCACGCTGCCCTCCAATACTAAATTGGTGATCCCTTGATGCCTCAGAACATGTCCTACCAACCGATCCCTTCTTCTGGTCAAGTTGTGCCACAAACTTCTCTTCTCCCCAATCCTATTCAATACTTCCTCATTAGTTATGTGATCTATCCACCTTATCTTCAGCATTCTTCTGTAGCACCACATTTCGAAAGCTTCTATTCTCTTCTTGACCAAACTATTTATCTTCCATGTTTCACTTCCATACATGGCTGCACTCCATACGAATACTTTCAGAAATGACTTCCTGACACTTAAATCAATACTGGATGTTAACAAATTTCTCTTCTTCAGAAACGCTTTCCTTGCCATTGCCAGCCTACATTTTATATCCTCTCTACTTCGACCATCATCAGTTATTTTGCTCCCCAAATAGCAAAACTCCTTTACTACTTTAAGTGCCTCATTTCCTAATCTAATTCCCTCAGCATCACCCGACTTAATTAGACTACATTCCATTATCCTTGTTTTGCTTCTGTTGATGTTCATCTTATATCTTCCTTTCAACACACTGTCCATTCCATTCAACTGCTCTTCCAAGTCCTTTGCTGTCTCTGACAGAATTACAATGTCATCGGCGAACCTCAAAGTTTTTATTTCTTCTCCGTGAATTTTAATACCTACTCCGAATTTTTCTTTTGTTTCCTTTACTGCTTGCTCAATATACAGATTGAACAACATCGGGGAGAGGCTACAACCCTGTCTTACTCCCTTCCCAACCACTGCTTCCCTTTCATGTCCCTCGACTTTTATAACTGCCATCTGGTTTCTGTATAAATTGTAGATTGCCTTTCGCTCCCTGTATTTTACCCCTGCCACCTTTAGAATTTGAAAGAGTGTATTCCAGTCAACATTGTCAAAAGCTTTCTCTAAGTCTACAAATGCTAGAAACGTAGGTTTGCCTTTCCTTAATCTTACTTAATCTTACTTAATGGCGTAGTGGTTTTGACTTTGTACATATGTACTGTTTGTGTTTTCCTTTCTTTTTCGTTTATAAATGTGTAGCTACGGTGTTCCTTTAACCATTGACAAAGATCTTCTTAGGCACTTGTGGGTTTCATTGTTGTTCTGAAGAAGGTGTAGTTATCTACACCGAAACCTGGGATAACAGTTAACACTAGGTGCTTTTTTCGCAATCGAGACGGGTTTTTAGTTTTTTAATGTATTAACCAACGATTGTTGACGCGCTGCGATGTTGAAGATTCTTTCGCACAATTGTTTTATGTATCTTCACTGCAGGATGTGATTTTAGTAACTGACCAAAAGTTTTTGTGCTTGTAATACTTTGGTAATTTTTATGGTTACTTAAAGCTATAAGTGTTTATTTTTTTTTCTTCTATCTCAGTTATGGTGCTAAGTTTTTTGCTAATGAAGGTGTCTTCCTGATCAGGTGTATTTTTGCTCTGATGAAGGTATATTTAGATGTACCGAAAATGTGGTCAAGGATTTCAATACATCTTTCTCCTGCAACTGTTTGGCTGTTATCATTTACCGTTTTTTATTTGTAATTAGTCTTTGTACATTTGGAGAAATACAGTATAAGTAAACCTACTGTTTGTTGTGTTAAAGTGTTGGCTAATCATTTCTGCTCTTGTCCAGTTTTCCTGTAACGACGACTGCCACATCACTCTTTTAGCCCACTCCTACTTACCATTGTGTGTGAAGACATACACAACAGATTATTTCTGAATTTCTTTGTAACCTTTACGGATCTGAAGATGGCTGTTGAACTATGTGAAACTCGTTATATACGTAACAAACCTTGGAATCTGGGCAATAAAGTGTTCTAAAAGGATGTTGTTTTTGTGGTCTTCAGTCCTGAGACTGGTTTGATGCAGCTCTCCATGCTACTCTATCCTGTGCAAGCTTCTTCACCTCCCAGTACCTACTGCAGCCTACATCCCTCTGAAACTGCTTGGTGTATTCATCTCTTGGTCTCCCTCTACGATTTTTACCCTCCACGCTGCCCTCCAATACTAAATTGGTGATCGCTCGATGTCTCAGAACATGTCCTACCAACCGATCCCTTCTTCTAGTCAAGTAGCGCCACAAGCTCCTCTTCTCCCCAATTCTATTCAATACGTCCTCTTTAGTTATGTGATCTACCCATCTAATCTTCAGCATTCTTCTGTAGCACTAGTCTCCTCTTGTCTAAGGTATTTATCGTCCACGTTTTACTTCCATATATGGCCACACTCCACACAAATACTTTCAGAAATGACTTCCTGACATTTAAATCTATACTCGATGTTAACAAATTTTTCTTCTTCAGAAACGCTTTCCTTGCCATTGCCAGTCTACATTTTATATCCTCTCTACTTCGACCATCATCAGTTATTTTGCTCCCCAAATAGCAATACTCCTTTACTACTTTAAGTGTCTCATTTCCTAATCTAATTCCCTCAGCATCACCCGACTTAATTCGACTACATTCCATTATCCTCGTTTTGATTTTGTTGATGTTCATCTTATATCCTCCTTTCAAGACACTGTCCATTCCGTTCAACTGCTCTTCCAAGTCTCTGACAGAATTACAATGTCATCGGCGAACCTCAAAGTTTTTATTTCTTCTCCAAGGATTTTAATACCTACTCCGAACTTTTCTTTTGTTTCCTTTATTGCTTGCTCAATATACAGATTGATTAACATTGGGGATAGGCTACAACCCTGTCTCACTCCTTTCCCAACCACTACTTCCCTTTCGAGCCCCTCGACTCTTATAACTGCTACTTGGTTTCTGTACAAATTGTAAATAGCCTTTCGCTCCCTGTATTTTAACCCTGCCACCTTTAGAATTTGAAGGAGAGTATTCCAGCCAACATTGTCAAAAGCTTTCTCCAAGTCTACAAATGCTAGAAACGTAGGTTCGCATTTCCTTAATCTTTCTTCTAAGATAAGTCGTAGGGTCAGTATTGCCTCACGTGTTCCAACATTTCTACGGAATCCAAACTGATCTTCCCCGAGGTCGGCTTCTACCAGTTTTTGCATTCGTCTGTAAAGAATTCGTGTTAGTATTTTGCAGCTGTGACTTATTAAACTGATAGTTCGGTAATTTTCACATCTGTCAACACCTGCTTTCTTTGGGATTGGAATTATTATATTCTTCTTGAAGTCTGAGGGTGTTTCGCGTGTCTCAGACATCTTGCTCACCAGATGGTAAAGTTTTGTTAGGTCTGGCTCTCCCAAGGCTGTCAGTAGTTCTAATGGTATGTTGTCTACTCCGGGGGCCTTGTTTCGACTCAGGTATTTCAGTGCTCTGTCAAACTCTTCACGCAGTATCATATCTCCCATTTCATCTTCATCTACATCCTTTCCCAATGCCATAATATTGTCCTCAAGTACCTCGCCCCTGTATAGACCCTCTATATACTCCTTCCACCTTTCTGCTTTCCCCTCTTTGCTTAGAACTGGGTTTCCATCAAAGCTCTTGATATTCGTGCATGTGGTTCTCCTTTCTGCAAAGGTCTCTTTAATTTTCCTGTAGGTAGTATCTATCTTACTCCTAGTGAGATAAGCCTCTACATCCTTACATTTGTCCTCTAGCCATCCCTGCTTAGCCTTTTTGCACTGAGAGGATACTAGGCTATATTTTTATTATCAGGGAATCTACGGCGTATTGTGGCTACAACTGTTGCTAACGCAGCTGCGTATATTATGAAGGCGATGAATGTTGAGCTGTCACACCGACTGGTAAGGTGTCTGATGCAGAATGTTACGCCACGTGGCCCACGACGGTAGCAGCCTCTTTAACTTGTTTACAGACGGATACGAGAGAGAAATCTTCCGACCTAAAACGCTCCTTTTAGGCCATTTCCGGTTCGCTTTATGCGTTTTCATCGGCAGCGTAAACATCGCTTAGAGGACTGTCAGCGGCTGTTAAAAAGCCCTAAGTGTACACGTAATGTGTGTGTGAGCAGCAGACCGAAATCTCGGGGGCGGCCTCGGACGCCTCACTTAAAGGCCGAGATGAGATATTTAACCCCTGCGACGCGGTCCATCACTGCGCTGTGAGGGCGGGTCGTCCGGGGTGGCGACGCGGCAGCCAGCGCCGGCAACTCTTTGGCGCCGGCGAGACAAAATATCAATTACGGACGCGCCGCGGCGGGCCTTTGATGTGGCGGCGTCCACCGAGAGCCACTTAGGGCGTGGCGCGGGGCGCACGTGGTCGGCCGGCGCCTCGGCCCCGCTCGCATCCATCACCGGGTGACTGGCGGCCGCGCCGACCACCCCTGTTCCCAGGACCCCGGCGATCGATGCCCCCGTAATTGAGGGCGAAAAGCGAACCAGCAGGAAGCCGGCGCGCGTCTTTTAGCCGCGGACGGCTGGCGGCTGCTCCCCCACCACGATTAATGGTGAGCGGCCCGTGCTGCTTTGCTGCTGCTGCGGCTCCGCTAGCAACACTCTGGCCGGCTGCTTTGCGTTCGTCCAGAGGGCGTCTTATCTGCAGCGCTGCGGACCGCCGTTTCCGCTTCCGCCCCGATGGAAAGCTGCTGGTCGTTAGAGAGATGCTGTAAGACGTTTCCGGAAGACCCAGTCACAAAAGTGTGGATTTTCGAAGCAGCCACCACATACGAAGGCTATCCGGAAAGGAACTACACTACTGGCCATTAAAATTGCTACACCAAGAAGAAATGCAGATGGTAAACGGCTATTCATTGGACAAATATACTAGAACTGACATGTGATTACATTTGCACGCAATTTGGGTGCATAGATCCTGAGAAATCAGTACCCAGAACAATCACCTCTTGCCCTAATAACGGCCTCGATACGCCTGGGCATTCAGTCAAACAGAGCTAGGATGGCGTGTACAGGTACAGCTGCCCATGCAGCTTCAACACGATATCACAGTTCATCAAGAGTAGTGACTGGCGTGTTGTGACGAGCCAGTTGCTCGGCCACCATTGATCAGGCGTTTTCAGTTGGGGACAGATCTGTGGAATGTGCTGGCCAGGGCCACATTCGAACTTTTTCTGTATCCAGAAAGGCCCGTACAGGACCTGCAACATGCGGTCGTGCATTATCCTGCTGAAGTGTAGGGTTTCGCAGGGATCGAATGAAAGGTAGAGCCACGGGTCGTTAAAAATCACGTTTTACCATTCGTGCAGCTATGTTCGTCGTTGAGTACACCACCGCAGGCGCTCCTGTCTGTGATGCAGCGTCAAGGGTAACCGCAGGCACGATCCGTTACAGCCATGCGGATATGATGCCTGTCATACCGACTGCTAGTGATACGAGGCCGTTGGGATCCGGCATGGCGTTCCGTATTACCCTCCTGAACCCACCGATTCCATATTCTACTAACAGTCATTGGATCTCGACCAACGCGAGCAGCATTGTCGCGATACGATAAACTGCAATCGCGATAGGCTACAATCCGACCTTTATCAAAGTCGGAAAAGTGAGGGTACGCGTTTCTCCTCCTTACACGAGGCATCATAACAAGGTTTCATTAGGCAAAGCCGGTGAACTGCTGGTTGTGTATGAGAAATCAGTTGGTAACTTTCCTCATGTCAGCGCGTTGTAGGTGTCGCCAGCGGCGCCAGCCTTGTGTGAATGCTCTGAAAAGCTAATCATTTGCATGTCACAGCATCTTCTTCCTGTCGGTTAAATTTCGCGTCTGTGGCACGTCATCTTCGTGGTGTAGCAATTTTATGGCCAGTAGTGTATCATATTTATACTGTCTGGAATAGCGAAGACAGGTCACCCCAAATATATCGAGTATGAATAAATACACTGATGGTTAAAAATACTGCAACACCAAGAAGGAAGGTGTTATGCGACATAAGAAAAGTTGGTAAGAGTGTTTCTACATCTGAAAGTTGATGTAGCCGGCCGGAGTGGCCGTGCGGTTCCAGGCGCTACAGTCTGGAACCGAGGGACCACTACGGTCGCAGGTTCGAATCCTGCCTCGGGCATGGTTGAGTGTGATGTCCTTAGGTTAGTTAGGTTTAAGTAGTTCTAACTTCCAGGCGACTGATGACCTCAGAAGTTAAGTCGCATAGTGCTCAGAGCAATTTTGAAAGTTGATGTCTATTGTGGTTTCGCCCCAGTGGCACTATGAGAATGCAAATCAGGTATGCTTTAAATACACCCTGTAACGGACGTCAGCGTTAGTTAGCTTTGAGACTGATCGTGGTAAGTTGATATTAGCCAAGAATGCCCTTAAGGCGACAAAAATGCCGTTAGCAACACCTCATTGAGTTTGAACAAGATCGTGTAATAGGGCTACGGGATGCTGTATGTTCCCTCCGTGGCATTCCAAAAAGACTTGCCAGGAACGTAGCCACTGCACGTGATATCTGGCAGCGTTGGTTAGGGAAATGTACAGTCGCAAGAAGATGGGGCTTTGGACGGCCATATGGCACTACTGAGGGGGAAAACTATCGTGTTCAGCGTATGGCTCTGGCGCCTCGTACTACATCTGCAGCAGCAATTTGAGCAGCAATAGACACCACAGTCACATAAAGAACTGTTACAGGTCGATTACTTCAAGGAAAGTTCCGAGCCAGACGCTCTGTAGCATACATTTCACTGATCCCAAACCACCGCCATTTGCGACTTCAGTGGCGCCAAGAGAGAGCTCATTGCAGGGCAGAGTGGAGGTATGCTGCGTTTTGTGATGAAAGCTGGTTCTGCCTCGCTGCCAGTGTGTTGGTTAGGATTCCAGCTGAGGGCCTTCAACAAGACTGCCAGCATGCAATACACACTGGACCTACATCTAGAGTTACTGTCTGCGGTGCGATTTCGTATTACGGCAGGAACACTCTCCTAGTCATCCTACTCACCCTGAAAGTATATTTGTTTGTCAATCTGGTGACTGGATCTGTTGAGCAGCCATTCGTGAACAGCATTCCTGGGGGTGTGTTAACAACGGGATAAAGGTCACGCGCATACCGCTGTTGAAACCGGGAGGCTCTACAGTGAGTCGACATTTTGCCTTGGGCAGCTCGATCACCAGATCTTCTGCAATCGGGCACACTTAGGACATCATCGGACGACAACTCCAGCTCCATCCACGAACAGCATTAACCTTCCCTGTGCTGACCAACCAAGTGCAACAGGCATGGAACTCCATCCCACGAACTGACATCCCGCACCTGTACAACGAACTGCACACATGTTTACATTCAACATTCTGGCGGTTACACCAGTTGTTAATGTACCAGTACTTCATATTTGCAGCCGGCCGGGGTGGCCGAGCGGTTCTAGGCGCTACAGTCTGGAACCGTGCGACCACTGCGATCGCAGGTTCGAATCCTGCCTCGGGCGTGGATGTGTGTGATGTCCTTAGGTTAGTTAGGTTTAAGAAGTTCTAAGTTCTAGGGGGCTGATGACCTCAGAAGTTAAGTCATATAGTGCTCAGAGCCATTTGAACCATATTTTCAAATTGGCAATGATTTATCTCGCGCTTACATTGACCTATTACCTTGTAGTGTCAATCACTATGGTACCTAGAAAAACACATTTCCGCAATTTAATTGCTCTACATTAATTATTTGTCGGTGTTGCAATTTTTGTCCGTCTGTGTGTATCCAGAACGAATGACTATATCGATATGCGGTTTCCTCCAAGTTATAGCTGACAATGTCCGAATTTCCTCACGTTCTCAAGTTCTTTGTTTTCGTTTCTAGCCGCTGAATTGTGAAATCGATTTTGTCTTTTCCTTATGGAACTACATATCTTTTCCAGCGGCATCTCAAAGACGCTTTTAAGAGAAATTCAAAGACAAAAAAAAAAAGAAGAAGCACTGAAGAGCATCCAGATCGTGCCCAGCTCCCATTTCTGCAAGCATTATACACGTAGGGCCACAGAAACTGGTGTAAACATGCGTATTCAAATACAGAGATATGTAAACATGCAGAATACGACTCTGCAACGCCTGTATAAGACTACAGGAGTCTGATGCAGTTGTTAGATCGATTACTGCTGCTACAATGGCAAGTTATCAAGATGTGAGTGTGTCATAGTCGGCGCGTAATCTATGGGACACAGCATCTCCGTAGCAGCGATGAAGTGAGGATTTTCCCGTATGCCCATTCGACGACTGTACCGCGAATATCAGTAATCCGGCAAAACATCAAATCTCCGACATCGCTGCGGCCGGAAGAAGATCCTGCAATAACGGGACCAACGACGGGTGAAGAGAATCGTCCAGCGTAACAGAAGTGCAACCCTTCCGCAAATTGTTGCAGATTTCAGTGCTGGGCCATCAGCAAGTGTTAGCATGCAAATCATTCAACAAAACATCATCAGTATGGGCTTTCGGAGATGGAGGACCATTCGTGTACCCTGACTGCTGGACACAAAGCTTTACGCCTTGCCAGGGCCCGTCATCACCGACGTTAGACTGTTGATGACAGGAAACACGTTGCCTGGTCGGACGAGTCTCGTTTCAAATTGTATCGAGTGAATAAATGGATCCTCTATGTCAGCAGGGGCTGTTCTAGATGGTGGAGGCTCTGTAATTGTGTGGGGCGTGTACTCTACGTTATGGACAGCCCTGCAGGATTCATGGTGTCAGTCCCCCCCCTCAAGGAATACTTCAGACATTAGTCGAGTCCATGCCAAGCTTGTTGCGGCAATGCCGCGTGCTCGCGGGAACCCTATACGATATTAGGTTGGTGTACCAGTTTCTTCTGCTCTTCAGTGTGATACGTCCCCTTAGAAAAATTAAACATGACTGTCCTTAAACTGACACACAATATTTTTATTGCAACGCAATCTAACTTTCAAAAATCCCTACAAAAGAATGGCCCTGACTAACATTAACCTATACCTTTCACAAATCACTTACCTCACAAAAATCTTGGTTTCTCGAACTACTGCAATACAACGAGCGCCACTACTGCCAGCTAAATAAAAGATTCAAACTACTGAAGGCACTAACTACTGATTGGCATAGTTAGCAAATGAAAGATTTTGATAGAGAACAAACAATGTATTTACCTTAATAGTGTTGAAAAGTCATAATATACATAGCAGTTTATGACATCCAGTCTTACAAATTTCAAAACTCCGCCATTTATCTCCCCACTGCTGGCGGCTCACCTCCAACTGCGCAACGCTACGCGCTGTTCACATCCAGCTGCCGCTGCCCAACACTACAATGGCAGACAACAATGCAAACTAGCCACAGACTGCACGCAGCACAGCCAGTGATTTTCCTGAAGAGCGCTACGTAACGTTGCCAATAAGAAAACATAAACAGCCTACTTACATAGCCCCCATGCACCCCACAAAAAATTTTACAGATTGTTTTGGGCAGTGGCCAATAATGATTTGATAAAATTTTTCATAATTACAATAACAAAGGTATCAAATGCACACACTTATTGATACAATGTTGGTCAAAAGCTAAAAATTTCTCACAGTCCATCATAAAGACAGTACTGATCATTCATCACAGTAAAATTGCAGTGTTTTTCTCAAAGTCTGAGCAGTAAAAGAAAATGCACACGGAAGTAGTGGATTTCCATGCATTATTGAAGAAGTAGTGTTGTCCTTCCAACGGAAAGACAGTGCTGACTCTCGACATGCAGACAAGTAATGGGTCACAACAGAGCAAACCCACAGCAGAGTCATTAGAAATTTTGAAGAATATTGGTAGGCAGGTCATCACAGAGTAGACCCACTGTAGTCCTGGTAGAGATTACTGTATTGGTGGGCCACGATAGGTGCAGACCCACTGTAGTCCTGGTAGAGATTGTGGTGTTGGTGGGCCACCAGAGGTGCAGACCCACTGCATTCCTTGTAGAAATAATGGTATTGGTGGGTCATCAAAGATGCAGACCAACTGTAGTCCTTGTAAAGATGGCCAGCAGCCATCTGTTGTGACTGAGCAGGTGCACAATCACCATTGTAGAGTCTTGCGGATAATATAGCAAGTCCATAACCACCACTTGTGCACTGACAAAGTTTTTTGGAATTGTCCTTAGAACCAGCAGTGCTGTTATCCAGTCCCTTGCTGAATTATTAACACACGTGCAAACACTAACAGTCCCTACTTCTCACATATTGTCCATATACTATGACCAACAGAAACGTGTGCAGTAAAATGGAACTTAAAAGTTAATAATATGATGAACTGGTGTCAATTACAATTTTATAACATAAGAATACAATTACAAAGGTACAAAATACATCATTAAAGAACATAACAATACAGATAACATTTGTAGTACAGGCTTTACAAAAGAATCAAAATAACATATACATCAGTGTTGCAGGAATTATGACATGAGTACATACATAAAAGATCAGAATAACTTTCGAAACATCAACTTCACACATGAGCATTAAAACAAAACAGAATAAATAATGTCTAAAACATCTTCACAAAGTAAATAACATATTATCAGAAAAATTATACAATGTAACTCTCATCAGATAAACACATAAAGACAGGAAGAACACAAATACCCAAGGGTACACAAACACATAGTGGGATAACACAAGGAAAGGACAGGGTTTGTTTCACTGCAGTATTTTGCAAACAAAACTTTCTTTACTTCTCGGAGATCTCCATTCGTTCTTCATTATTTCCAAAAAGTCCCAACTATATCTGTTTTCTATACTTTTTTTGTATAACTTCTCAATGCATTTCTTCCAATGCATCACAACTCATTCTCTTATAAGTCTACCCCCTCTTAAGCTAACTTAAACCTACTGAGCTCAAATGCTAAACTAAAGGACGAGGCAATGCAACAGCGCAAAACAATTAATACAAACAGCAATAAAAAATGGAAATTGTCAAAGCAAGCTACAGTAAATCTAAATTACCAAGCAAATGCAACATTACAACTAATATGAGCCAGTGTGCGGCAACAAGGAAAATAAATCAGTAGTAAAACTGGCTTAACAGAATAATACAAAGTGAAATTTAGTAGCACTATGCCTGGAAAACAGCAGCAGCAAATGCAATAACTTATATCTAAATATGACAAAACTAAAGCAGAAAAATATTACAGTAAAGACAACAATGCAGATAAGGGAAATGTCTATTCACATCTTAATGTCTATGTCAGTAAAGTGGTGCACCACAAAAACTTATTCTATGAAAGAAATTACCAAATACTTGAAAATAAAATTATGTATGCAGTTCCTGTGAAGGGAAATGTCTTTTTGTGCTCCCTCATTTTTTTGGAAGTATCACAAAATTATTATTTACTGGATCTGTAGACAGAAAATATCTATATTAGTACATCTATAAAATTTTATTTTAACCAATGCTGCAGTGCAGCTAGAAACTAGATATTAAACAAAATAGGCAAAACAAGGCGTGAAATGTCATTCACTAGCCATATGGCATTTCATAATGCAGTAAACAATCTTTCAACTAGCAAGACAATAGACATGAAATGTTTCTCATCATTTCATTTCAGTAAATATCATGAATTAAGAACTCTACAGTGTAATCATGTTTTCAAGTTTGAGGGTGTCATACTTATGATGCTTTCTACAAAGGAATGTCAATAGCTAGGATGATGGCCTCTTTTTTTTCTTTTTTCTTCTCCACCTGTGCCTCTGAAAGGCACTCACTAATGGCTTTTTTCCAGGTGTCTGTCGCGCAGCTGGGTGCCCACGACACATTACGTGAAGGTGGTCACTTAACTTTCTTACCGAAATATTTACGACAGCAGTTTCCGCTACAGTGACAGTCTCATATAAAAATATTTCACAGGTCAAGAATTTGCATTACAAATATGTAGAAACAAAATCCTATTGATATAACACTGTCCAAAAAATTTTCGTCGGCATTGTAATACATTCACGCATTTACATACATTTCATAACTCTTAAAGTATGATTCTTGGTTTCCAACAACCTTTTTCACAAACCAGAGTCCCTAACCACTACTCATTACTCCTTACCTTATTCGTCGACACTTCTTCAATATTTCTTCATAACAGATATGTAGCATAATCGAATAACTCATATAGCATCAGCTTATTGATCATAAACATACCTCAACAGCATAATACACATCGTCATCATAAAAATAACATCATAACACCTCAGTCAAATCTCAAAAACCTCGTACCTTTCTGCAATAATGTCAAAACCTAAAAAAAATTCTTTGCTCATTTCAATAGTGTCATCTACCTCAAACATACTTTAAAATCTTGCTCCCTTGTCAAATACATCATTCAAAGCCCTCATAGTATCACAATGGTTCCGAAAAAATATGAACAGTTCACAAAGTACAGACAAAATACAATTTCATAAGTGTGAAGTTACCAAACTGTGTAATTGCATAAACATGTGTCACTGATGTAGTAAAAAATGTTGATCTCTCAGTTAAATGATCAGATAGCTGTGTAATTTGTGTGTTAGAGAAATATGGTACCAATGTGTAAAGTTGTATAAGCCCATACCATATTAGCTAGGGCTCCTTGTGCTTGCCAAACACATGGTACACATAGTAAGCATATACCCCCTGAGGATTAATGTAATTATACCCTCAGGTGTTACACATTATAGCAATGGAATGGAATGTATCATGGAAAACTTTCTTTGTAATTGAAAAATCTTGAAAAATAAATGGTTTAAGTATAAAATTAATCACTGAAATGTGTTTACTGTAGCGCTAAACTGTGCGTCTTGTTGTAAGATAATCTCTGTGGAAGAGTCATAGTCATCGTCCTCTGTAAGCAAAGTTCTGCTGAAATCAATGTACTTACCTCATGATAAACAAAAGTGAAATGCTTTGCGTATTGATATCTTGGTTATTACGCTTATTGCCGTGATGAGGAAAGTACTGTGCTGTAACGTATTGTTGTGCTATGGGAAAGGCTGTCTCATTGTAGCTATACTACAAAAGTTACTACTAAAATATGTTTTACTTTCCAGAATAATTCAGAAAAACTGTGCAGATATGAAACAGAAACACCGCAAAAGCAACATTGTAAATTATCACTCATTAGTAGCGTCGTGATACAATCGTGTAGCTGTCACATAAACTAACCACTGTGTCATCTGGAATCTCACAGAAAGTACTTTAAATCCAGAATGTATTTTCAAGTAAACCAAAATGTTGCATTAAAATCTCATTAGCAGTACCACTATATGTTATAAGTATGTAAGCCTTATAGTCGTTACGTAATCGTGCAACTAACAAGCAAGAATGTACAAATAAAAACACTGTGTCGTCTGTTCACTATAATAATGCATTCGTAATTTCTGTTTAAATAAGTTCTCTTGATTCTTGATTGCATATTTAACTTCAAACATTGTTGCATGGTAACAGTTTCTAAGTCTGACAATGCATACTAGAAATGTGAAGTGAAAAGGTTTATGGCAAAGACAAAGTCAAAAAGCATATTATCTTTCAATAAACGGTTTTACATGTGAAATATGGTGCAAGACTTTACTCCTCCTACTATGCAAAGCTCGAGCTTCAACGGAATTATCATGTCGTATACGTTGGTAAAGAATACTGGAATTTTTCTCAAGGTTAGTGTCTATGTTATTTTTCCCTGAGCCAGCGGCGCACGTGGCTGCCTGCGGTGCGAGTTATTGTCTGTCTCTTTGTTGGCACGCATCGTTACTGGGATTAGGAGACCTAACTTCTACAAATTCACCTTGTCAAGAGTGCCCTGCTCTGTTTGCATCCCGTCAGTTCTGATGGAATTCAGGTCTGTCGTTTTGTTTGTAGTTTACGTAGTTTCTTGTTTGTCGGTCATGTAGTGGAGAATTTCTGCCAGAATCGTAACTGCGCACTGATCTGTTGCGTCTGAAGTTATTCTGTCTCCCTTGATAATAATTGTTTTGGTTCCCATATTGTCTGTTTCTATGGTTATCTCTGTCATATTCATTACTATGGAAGTGCGATCTTTCTCTGTACCTATTATTCTGCCAACGGTTGTCATAAGGGTGGTGTCTTTTTTGGTCACCATTTGTGTCGTGAGAATAGCCTTGTCGTGTCCAGTTATTATTTCTTTCATCGTGGAATTGCAACGGATGTGACCTGTAATTGTTGTGTTCCTGTTTTCGCGTTCCGCGGTTGTCATGTCAATTTCTAATTCTTGTAAGAGTCCCTGAAAAGCTTCAATGTCGTCTTTGCAACGTCTGGCCAAAATAATGTGTCGTAAATGTTCAGGTAATTTGAATAAGCAAATGTGGATGAGTTCTGAGGGGCTGTATGGGTTTGACAGGTACTGATTTTTGCGCAACATGTCTTTAAAATATTTCACAAGACTGGAAAATTCAGATTGTTCGATATGTTTCATCATTATGATGCTATGTTTTACTCGGTCTTGTGTAGCTTGAGACCAATATGCTGAGAGGAATGCATGATAAAATTCTCCTTCACTGTGGCAATTGTGAATGACCGATCGCATTCTTACAGCCGGTTCATTCTCTAAATAGCCACACATGAATCCTAATCTGTGCTCTAATGACCAGTTGGGAGGAAAACAATGAGAGAATTGATGGACCCACGCTTGTGGATGAATGTCGTTGCCAGAATTCTTAAGTGTTTTAAATTTACGTGTAGTAATGAACAACTTATAGTCAAAATCATCATGTCGGCGAGTAGCATATCTGTCATTGTTACGTCGTTTCGGTGGTTCCATTTCAAAATTCGGTGCACCTTGCCAATTTCTTTCATAATTTCCGAAATGCCCGGTGTTATTATTTTGTGGCTGTTCCGTATTTCTAAGTTCCTCTTCCCGTGTTGGAGTGCGAGTGTCCTCTGAAATATGTAATTCTTGTATTACTTGTGCCAACTGATCTTGTACTTCCCGGATTTCTCTTTTGTATTGTGTATTAATTTGATTTTGATTTTGTTTGAATTTTCTAATTTGTTCATACTCTTCAGTGTCCGTGAAGACTACAGGTCTTGTGTCATTCAGCTCATCATCTACCTTTGTAGATAAATTATTTAGCTGATCCGAAAGTTCGACTACTTTCTCTGATAATAAACTAATTTCCTCCATGTGTCTTTCAGAACCAATTTTCAGAGTATCTACTGTGTCCTTTAAGTTTTCATGAGTTTTTGCAAGTCGCATAACCGAATCGGTAGATGCAACTGAGTCAATTTTGTCTTGCAAGGTCTCATGATTTTCATGAACAATAGTTTGCAGTTCTTTTATGGCTGCTTCGTGATTCTGTAATCATTTTCATGATGCGAAAACATAGGTTGGAAATGCTCACAAATTTATGTATTTACGTCATTACAGACTTTTTGACATTTCCATTCGATTTTATGTAACTCAGTGGTTAAATCTTCACGTGTTTGTTCAAATGTGGTGTGAAGATTTTGTTCCATTGCGTCTAACTGTTCCTGTGTTTGTCTCTGGTGTTGTTCCATTGTGTCTAGCTTTTCAAGATTTTGTCCCACTTTTTTCTAATTTTGTTCAAGCGTTGTGTGTAACTTTTGTAGCCTTTGTCCCATTTGTTGCATTAACTGTGATAACAATTCACTGGTGTCTGAAACATGTTCCTCAGTGCTTTTCGGCGGTGAAGTTGCACCGGCAACATTCACATTTTGAAAGCACAAAATGTGTCTTGACTTATTTGAGAAAACTGTGAGGACCCAAAACCTGAATCTACAGTATTTGCAAGATTGTGTCCAGTCATTTCGGATTCCTGAGGCGAACTGTTGCTGACCGATTGATCGATAATGCTTCCCTGTTCACTAATTGTTTCACTGTCTACACCATTATTTGCCACCCGCTCCATTTCCCTATGCACAATTTCCAAATTACTACTTTGAACATTAGTTAATTCATTACTCGGTGGCGCTAACACACTGCTTTCGTCTTCACTGTCATTTCTCAGTTTACTTTGGAGCCTAGTATTACGGTTTTCACACGCCATTATTGTCACAATAACACAGAAATCCACAATTTGAAGAGCAAAATAAGAAAACACTTTAACATAGCACTGAAAATAATATCTAGTTAATTGCAAGCGCAGCTGCGAAATACTTGGTGCAAATCTACACGCATACCACAACAACAATGAAAGACTGCAACTACAAAGGAGATTCTCTCTACAATTACGCACTAGCAATAAACAATAGCTACACTAATTACACAAACTACAAGAAAAAAAATCAGAAGATTCCAGTGAGGTATCCTCGGCTAAGGGTCGACATATGAAACGTCCCCTTAGAAAAATTAAACATGACTGTACTTAAACTGACACACAATATTTTTAGCGCAACGCAATCTGACTTTCAAAAATCCCTACAAAAGAATGGCCCTGACTAACATTAACCTATACCTTTCACAAATCACTTACCTCACAAAAATCTTGGTTACTCGAACTACTGAAATGCAGCGAGCGCCACTACTGCCAGCTAAATAAAAGATTCAAACTACTGAAGGCACTAACTACTGATAGGCATAGTTAGCAAATGAAAGATTTTGATAGAGAACAAACAATGTATTTACCTTAATAGTGTTGAAAAGTCATAATATACATAGCAGTTCATGACATCCAGTCTTACAAATTTCAAAACTCCGCCATTTCTCTCCCCACATCCACCACTGCTGGCGGCTCACCTCCAACTGCGCAACGCTACGCGCTGTTCACATCCAGCTGCCGCTGCCCAACACTACAATGGCAGACAACAATGCAAACTAGCCACAGACTGCACACAGCACAGCCAGTGATTTTCCTACAGAGCGCTACGTAACGTTGCCAATAAGAAAACATAAACAGCCTACTTACAAGTGTATATGAAGATATAGAAGTGAGGAGGGTGAAATACTCCTAGAAAAGAAAAAGAGCAGTTGATGAAAGAAACGAAACTAACATATAGCAGCAGTAACACATAATGCAAATGTCGGTCGGAGGCATGTCAGAAATACGAGGGAGATCTTTCAAACGGTTGCTCTTTGTAAGCTACATTCCATTCCACATCATCCTCTTCACATTACGCTGCATCTTCAGTTTTGTGGGAGACATTTGCAAAATTTGTTATAGTTCTGTGATTGTTTTATCTTAAAAGTGCAAAGTGACGCAACATATTTATGCAAAAAAAATTTTTAAGAAAGAAGCCTCATTTACAGACCATGGGAAAGTAAATATTCGCAATATGCTCTAGCCGTCAATTGAGAATCTACAGGGTGTTTCAAAAATGACCGGTATATTTGAAACGGCAATAAAAACTGAACGAGCAGCGATAGAAATACACCGTTTGTTGCAATATGCTTGGGACAACAATACATTTTCAGGCGGACAAACTTTCGAAATTACAGTAGTTACAATTTTCAACAACAGATGGCACTGCAAGTGATGTGAAAGATATACAAGACAACGCAGTCTGTGGGTGCGCCATTCTGTACGTCGTCTTTCTGCTGTAAGCGTGTGCTGTTCACAACGTGCAAGTGTGCTGTAGACTACATGGTTTATTCCTTAGAACAGAGGATTTTTCTGGTGTTGGAATTCCACCGCCTAGAACACAGTGTTGTTGCAACAAGAAGTTTTCAACGGAGGTTTAATGTAACCAAAGGACCGAAAAGCGATACAATAAAGGATCTGTTTGAAAAATTTCAACGGACTGGGAACGTGATGGATGAACGTGCTGGAAAGGTAGGGCGATCGCGTAACGCAACCACAGAGGGCAATGCGCAGCTAGTGCAGCAGGTGATCCAACAGCAGCCTCGGGTTTCCGTTCGCCGTGTTGCAGCTGCGGTCCAAATGACGCCAACGTCCACGTATCGTCTCATGCGCCAGAGTTTACACCTCTATCCATACAAAATTCAAACGCGGCAACCCCTCAGCGCCGCTACCATTGCTGTACGAGAGACATTCGCTAACGATATAGTGCACAGGATTGATGACGGCGATATGCATGTGGGCAGCATTTGGTTTACTTTTTTTTTTTTTTTGTTTGTGGTTTTAGGGCGCAAAACTTTTATGGTCATTAGCGCCCAGAATTTGGTTTACTGACGAAGCTTATTTTTACCTGGACGGCTTCGTCAATAAACAGAACTGGCGCATATGGGGAACCGAAAAGCCCCATGTTGAAGTCCCATCGTCCCTGCATCCTCAAAAAGTACTGGTCTGGGCCGCCATTTCTTCCAAAGGAATCATTGGCCCATTTTTCAGATCCGAAACGATTACTGCATCACGCTATCTGGACATTCTTCGTGAATTTGTGGCGGTACAAACTGCCTTAGACGAAACTGCGAACACCTCGTGGTTTATGCAAGATGGTGTCCGGCCACATCGCACGGCCGACGTCTTTAATTTCCTGAATGAATATTTCGATGATCGTGTGATTGCTTTGGGCTATCCGAAACATACAGGAGGCGGCGTGGATTGGCCTCCCTATTCGTCAGACATGAGCCCCTGTGACTTCTTTCTGTGGGGACACTTGAAAGACCAGGTGTACCGCCAGAATCCAGAAACAATTGAATAGCTGAAGCAGTACATCTCATCTGCATGTGAAACCATTCCGCCAGACACGTTGTCAAAGGTTTCGGGTAATTTCATTCAGAGACTACGCCATATTATTGCTACGCATCGTGGATATGTAGAAAATATCGTACTATAGAGTTTACCAGACCGCAGCGCCATCTGTTGTTGAAAATTGTAACTACTGTAATTTCGAAAGTTTGTCTGCCTGAAAATGTACTGTTGTCCCAAGCATATTGCAACAAACGGTGTATTTCTATCGCTGCTCATTTAGTTTTTATTGCCGTTTCAAATGTACCTGTCATTTTTGAAACACCCTGTACGTTGACTCAGAGAAGTGGATGTAAAGAATGCTCTTGGTTTATCTGTGTTTGGTCCATGTTCCTCAAGACTCACATTATTGACCCCTGTCTTACTGATGGAAGTCTGAACATACTTAAGTACCTCGAGTTTCTGCTGTATGCTGCTGCCGCAGCTACTGGAGGACGTCGCACTGGCCATAAGGCAGTCGGTGCTGCACCGAAATTCCGCACCCTAGTAAGGGAACATTTGGAGAGCACTGGAACGGTCGTTCAGAAAACGCAAAATGATCTGCAAACTCACCAAACTTAGCACCATTTTACTTTTATCTGTGGCGAATGTTAAAACAAGAGGTATGTTAGGGAACACAGACGATCGTGAGGATCTTTTAACAGGGGCCTGTGTCATCTATAAACTCCAGATAAAATTCAACGTGCGGCGTTGTTTCTCCACAATCATTTTATAGCGTGTAGCAGTCCCAAAAATCGTCGCCTTGTGGACTTGTTACGACAGCTGTGACAGTAAACACAAGAACCATACCAGAGTCAAATGTCTTCTTGCCTTTAGTATAACAGGGCAGACATTTTCGGAATCTCCTTTTCTGTTAGCGGGACAGTGGTTCGTGGCGTTGTAATACCGATACTGTTTAATCGAGTACCATACACGTTAAGTCGTTGAAGTTATCTTAAAAGGTTGTTTCAAATGCCACTCAAAAAAGCATGTACTTCCATCAGAAAAAAAAATTAGTGTTGTAATTCCGATACTGTAAACGACAAAAATTACTTGTGAACGACAGGAAATTCGGCATATTGTGCACTATAACTTGGCGAGAAACACCGATATATTTATTTATTCTGAATGTATTTGGGGGTGGCCTGTCTTAGCCGCGTCACCCTGCTTAACATGGAATGTAGTGCTGAGAATCGGACGGTCTGTGTATTACAAAAGGTCCAGCACCACGTCAAGTAGACAAACAAACATAGTCATTACTATATGCAAATAAGCCCATTAGAACTACGATAAGCAACTGGAGGTGACGTTTGCCTTCTTCTGTGCTCGTATTATTTTCGTTCTCGTCCCATGGGCTTCGTTTCTCTTTACAGACCATGCTGTTCCAGCTATAATCTCTAATTTTTTCTCTTGATCAGCTTGCCATTTGTGAATTTTGACCTCAAGATTTGGACACCTCCTGGTGTAATTCCAGCTATTTACAGATCGGCTTAGATCTCGCCAAACTATTTCATCGTTTCCCATTTGGCTTTACTCCTTTAGTCAAAGAATTTGACTCTTTGTGGAGTAAGTCCATTCAAACTTAAACTGCGTTTTCTAATGTCGGTACGGATAATTGTGTATTGTTTGATTTACTGTTTGCCTCTCAGTACATAATGTTCGTCTACAAAATTTTGGGCCTGGAATTTATGTCATGATTTTACGTCCCTGGTTATCAATATATTCAATGTCTGTTTTCCCGTTTAAAACTAGAGTTTCTATTATGTCTTTATTATTTTTGTTAATAGTATTACTATTATTACCATAATTATCTTCTTGGAGACGTGGGTCGTGTATGCAACCAAATAAAAAGCGGTTTGTTTTCTTGCCATACACGTTTCGCTTAATTTTATTCCGTAACATCGTCAGCTGCGATTTATTTTAGGGTCTTACTATCACCTACGTTTCACCTTGGACTGATAGCTCGTTGTCCTGCGTATACCACGATGTCTGATTTTCGGAGTTTGTGGTCCGATTTCACGTTAACAGCTCATTTTCATTATTTTATTTTATTCATTTTTTAACTACTGGTATTTGTGTGTTCACTGTTTCACTTAAACATCTCCCTTTCACTGTACGTGTCTACTGTATACAGTAAAAATTAACAACCTTTTGTTTAGTTGTATAGACGGACCACGTTTCCAAGACGATAAGAATAACAGCAAAATAGAAGCAACTAAGGAATGACAGGAAACATAAAAAAATATGAAAAATCTTTGTTGAGGTATTGTGGCATGGGCCTTTTTATATTCTTAAAAGACGTAACGTAGTCACTCTTTGTGGGCTCATTCGGCTAAATTTCTTTTTTCAGTGGACAGGTGTTGTGAATTAAACAAGAAATTACCTCTCGATCACAAATTTCCTGTCGCCACACGAGGGCGCCTCAGGTCTTCAAGCTGAGAGAAAACGATTTTCAGGCAACTATTCCCGCTGATGAGTCCGCAGCTGTCAGTAAAAGCCGATATTCTCCCGACAGTTGCTTCTTCTCCCCTATTCATGAGTTAGTAGAGCTACTAAGGGAGTAGTCCAACAGCTTCAGGATATCTACCATGTTTAATCTCCCCCCCTACCCTATGAACCAAAAACCTTGCCGTCAGTGGGGTGGTTTGCGTACCTCGGCGATGCAGACAGCCATAACGTAGGTGCAACCACATCGGAGGAGTATCTTTTGAGAGGCCGGGCAAACGTGCGATTCATGAAGAGGGACAACAACCTTTTCAGCTGTTGCAAGGGTAGCAGCCTGGATAATTGACTGATCTGGCCTTATTACGGTCTTGCTTTGCTGCTGCTGCGAACGGCCGAAAGCCGTAATTTTTCTCGAGGTCATGAAACTCTACTGTATTGTTAAATGATGATGGCATCCTCTTGGGTAAATTGTTTTGGAGGTAAAATAGTCCTCCATTCGGATCTTCGGGTGGAGACTGGGAGGGGACTACTTAGGAGTATGTCGTCATCAGGACAAACAAAAGTGGTTTTCTACGGACCGGAGTGTGGAATGTTAGATCCCTTAATCGGGCAGGTTGGTTAGAAAGGGTAATGAATGGGCTGGAGTTAGATATAGTGGGAATTAGTGAAGATCAGTATGGGGAGAAACGAGACTTCCGGTAACGTGAACACAGGTTTACAAATACATGCCAAATAGGGGTAATGGTGGAGTGGGGCTTATAAGAAATAAGAAAACAGAAATGCGGGTACGCTGCTATGAACAACAAGGCGAACGCATTATCGTAGCAAAGATAGGCATGAAGCCACACTTATCACAGTGGTACAAGTTTGTATGCCAACTAGTTCCGCAGAAGATTTAGAGACTGAAACAATCTATAATGAGATAAAAGAAATTATTCAGCTGCAATTTGCATGAAAATGCTATAATACGACGCGACCATCAGGATGCAATTTTAACAACTTTACTTATGTCTTTACCGCAATTTTATTTTCCACCAACCTTACACGTTTCGTCTTTCGTTATTTTCAAAGGCTACTAAAATACAACATAAAACTGGTATCAGATGATATGAAAATACGATACATTTCACCATTGATAAGAGACATATTAAGACGTAAGAATATGGCTTCCTAGCTTACCACTGCTGTGTCAGTCACATAAAAACATTGGATACATTGTATCACGTTAACATTCTTGAGCACGAGACAAGTGCAAACTGACATGAAGTGAAAATTTTGAAAGCTAAGTTTACTAGATCGCCAGGAGGCGCTGGGTGCGTGGTACACGCGGCAATTTCTTTCTGTTTACAATCACAATTTTCATCGTTAGTACATATAAAATAATTTCATCAGTCAGTATGGGAATTACTTACAATGTTTTACAAAAGATATTACTTTACAAAACAATGTATTACAGTTTTTTTCTAATGCATTAGGAGAACGATTGTATCTGAGGCGAACTGCCTGTTATCAAACAATTCTTTTGTTTTATTTACAACTTACTACACATAAATTACTGCTGCCACATCTCGGCCTGCAGGTTCCCCAGACCTCAATCCCCCATACTTCTGGTTATGGGGATACTTGAAGCAACTGGTCTATTCCACAATCAACGATGTCCAGACACTATAGGTTCGCATCTTCAGTGCATGCCAGTAGGTACAACAACACCCGGGTATACATGAAAGAGTGCGCCATTCTTTACGCTGATTGCCAGAGGGGTACATTGTCATGAACGGAGGCCGCGTTGAATACTTCCTATAAACACGTGTTTATCGCAGGAAGTGTACATTTCGCAACCCATGTTTATTGGACTTATTTTTCTTGTTTCGTTGAGTAAATCCACATCTGAAAGTACTCGACACGTTTCCTGAACACCGTGTATTTGTTTCATTTGTTCAGTCGGTATAAATCTCTTTGCTGTATTTGCTTTCTTATGGCGATGGTTAATTTCTCTCCGAACTTTATATTCATTTTTGAGTCCAGTTTGAGCGCATGAGTCCATACGTTCCTTCTCCTCTCCTTTCACTTCCTCTATAATTGATCACAATGGACGAACTGAGATTATGTTAACGTATTATGATGTACTGTTTAATGTTCGGCTAGCAACAAGGTATTGTCTTAGTGTGTTGCCCTTCTTATTTTTACCCAACTAGTTCCTGAAATTGTGTGTTCCTCTTCTTATTTTTACCATGCCAAATTAAGAAGAAATGTTCTCAGTGGAAACTAATACCTCGCGTCCTGTCGTATTTCTTCTAACTTACCACGCAGTCACGTTCATTGTAAAATACAGTGGGCCGAATGCGTTTGTTTCCTTAGAACATCTGTGTTGTTTCTACAAGTTGCAAAAAGAGCGGAGATGGTTGTGAAATATAATTTGAAAGAGAGCTTTCAGCACTGGAGTGCTTCGCCCACACTTTATTAATTTACTTCATTATGTGATTACATGTAGCAATTTCGCATTATTTTGATAAATTAAACTTGATAGATTCCAATTATGCAGACGTAAAACATTTACCACTTGCGTCTAATCATTGATGTAGAAACAGACTTGGTCTGGTGACGGCCTTTTAAATTTATAAAAGATCAAAGCCCACCTAAGTGGCCAAGCACTGAAGTCGTATGTTCACTTACGTTAGTAGTAGTATCAAGTATGTTACAGTATTACTTTCTCCGGCTAGTACGAGCGTGTTCTCAAAACCCTTAATTTGGCCACATTCTTCTTGGTACTCGGCAGCCGTTGATTTTACGTTTTGTCCTTAGTGTACGTGGCTTTCGTGATCTCTAACACCTTCTTCTATTGCCCTTCCACTATCGCCTAAATATACGCTGCAGAGCCAAAACATTATGGCAGCCTGTTTAATAGTTCGTTTGTCCGTCTTTGGAAAGAAATACATCACTCATTCTGCGTATCAAGAATCCGACAATTTGTTGGTATTTTTGTGGAGGTATCTTGCATTAGAAGTATGTGCGCAGGTTATGTTTATGCAACGGTCATCGTAATCGTTGGACACGAACGTTTCCCTAAATCCAGCACTGATCGCGAGCTCTTACTTTCTGTCATTGGCGCGAAATGCACGCAAAGACAGATTACAGGGTGGTCCTTTGATTGTGCCAGGCCAAATATCTCACGAAATAAGCGTCAAACGAAAAAACTACAAAGAACGAAACTTGTCTAGCTTGAAGAGAGAAACCAGATGGCGCTATGGTTGGCCCGCTAGATGGCGCTGCCACAGGTCAAACGGATATCAACTGCGTTTTTTAAAATAGGAACCCCCATTTTTATTACATATTCGTGTAGTACGAAAAGAAATATATATGTTTTACTTGGACCACTTTTTTCGCTTTGTGATAGATGGCGCTGTAATAGTCACAAACATATGGCTTACAATTTTAGACGAACAGTTGGTAACAGGTAGGTTTTTTAAATTAAAATACAGAACGTAGCTACGTTTGAACATTTTATTTCGGTTGTTCCAATGTGATACATGTACCTTTGGGCACTTATCATTTCTGAGAACGCAAGCTGTTAAGACGTAATTACCTGTAAATACCACATTAATGCAATCAATGCTCAAAATGCATTTGACAGTACGTGTAACGACATTCCTCTCAACTGCGAGTAGTTCCCCTTCCGTAATGTTCGCACATGCATTGACAATGCGTTGACGCATGTTGTCAGGCGTTGTCGGTGGATCACGATTGCAAATATCCTTCATCTTTCCCCACAGAAAGAAATACGGGGACGTCAGATCCGGTGAACGTGCGGGCCAAGGTATGGTGCTTCAACGACCAATCAACCTGTCATGAAATATGGTATTCAATACCGCTTTAGTTTCACCAGAGCTATGGACCGCACATCCTTCATGTTGGAAGTACATCGCCATTCTGACATGCATCTTGTAGTAACATCGGTAGAACATTACGTAGGAAATCAGCATACATTGCACCATTTAGAATGCCATTGATAAAATGGGGGCCAATTATCCTTCCTCCCATAACGCCGCACCATACATTAACCCGCCAAGGTCTCTGATGTTCCACTTGTCGCTGTCATCGTGGATTTTTCGTTGCCCAATAGTGCATATTATGCCGGTTTACGTCACCGCTGTTGGTTAATGACGCTTCGTCGCCAAATAGAACGCGTGCAAAAATTCTGTCATCGTCCCGTAATTTCTCTTTTGCCCAGTGGCAGGACTGTAGACGACGTTCAAAGTCGTCGCCATGCAGTTCCTGGTGCATAGAAATATGGTACGGGTGCAATCGATATCGATGTAGCATTCTCAACACCGACGTTTTTGAGATTCCCGATTCTCGCGCAGTTTGTCTGCTACTGACGTGCGCATTAGTCGCGACAGCAGCTAAAACACCTACTTGGGCATCATCATTTGCTGCAGGTCGTGGTTGACGTTTCACATGTGTCTGAAAACTTCCTGCTTCCTTAAATAACGTAACTATCTGGCGAACGGTCCGGACACTTCGATGATGTCGTCCAGGTTACCGAGCAGCATACATGGCACACGCCCGTTGGGCATTTTGATCACAATAGCCATACATAAACACGATATCGACTTTTTCGCAATAGGTAAACGGTCCATTTTAACACGGGTGATGTATCACGAAGTAAATGCCGTCCGCACTGGCGGAATGTTACGTGATACCACGTACTTATACGTTTGTGACTATTACATCGCCATCTATCACAAAGCGAAAAAAGTGGCCCAACTAAACCACTCATATTTCTTTACGTACTACACGAATATGTAATAAAAAATGGGGTTCCTATTAAAAAAAAAAAAAAAGAAACGCAGTTGATATCCGTTTGACCTATGGCAGCGCCATCTAGCGGGCCAACCATAGAGTCATCTGGTCTCCCTCCCCGCCCCCCCCACCCCCTTCAATATAGACGAGTTTCGTTTGATGCTTATTTCCTGAGATATTTGGCCCGGTCACCATCAATGAACCACCCTGTATACACAACGGCCTATTTCTGGCCTGGATGGTGATCAGAAGACTGATCTAAGTTTTTGGGCAGTGCCTCAGAATATAGACGGGTCGTTCGTAGAGCAACACATCTAACGTGGGGGGCGGATCCCACTTTCCTTCTCTACAGTGAATCCAGTTTTCAGCCGAGTGTTCAGATAATCGTGAAATTTATATAGCTCTTCGCTGTTGTGTGGTCGTAAGGCTGTTTCCCACATGAGATAGCGAGAGGGTTTTGGTTCCGCATTTTTTTGTCATCAGTCTTCTGACTGGTTTGGTGTGACCCGCCGCTAATTCCTCTCTTCAACTTCTTCATCTTAGAGTTGCACTTGCAGCCTATGTCATCAGTCATCTGCTGGATGTATCCTAATATCAGTCTTATTCTACAGTTTTTACCCTCTGCAACTCCCTCTAGAACCATAGAAGTTATTCCCTGATCTCCTAACAGATATCCTGTCATCCTTGTCATTCTTCTTGTTAATATTTTCCATACAGTCCTTTCCTCTCCGATTCTGTGCGGTATCTCCTCATTCCTTACCTTTTCAGCCCACATAATTTTGAACGTTCGTCTGTAGCACCACATCTCTAATGTTTCGATTCTCTTTTGTTTCGGGTTTCCTACAGTCTACGTTTGGTACTGGTAGACTTCTCTTCGTCAGGAATGCAGTTTTTGCCAGTGCTAACGTACTTCTGATGTCCTCCTTGCTCCGTCCGTCGTTTTTATTTTGTTGCGATGGTAACAGACTTCCTTATCTTCACCTACGTTGTGACCACCAATCCTGATGTTAAGTTTCTAGCTATTCTCTTTTCTGCTATTACTGACTACTCTTATATTTCTTCTATTTAATCTCTGTCAGTATTCTGTACTCATTAGACTGTTTATTCCATTGAGTAGATCCTGTAATTCTTCTTCACTTTCACTGAAGACAGCAACATAATCAGCAAATTTTATCACCGATATCTTTTCACCTTGAATTTCAATTCCACTCTTGAACCTTTCTTTTATTTCTATTATTGCTTCTTAGATGCACAGCAATACTACGTATGTTAAATTAGATTTAAACGCTGCGCTAGGGATACTGTGGCATCTACGCCCTTGTGAAGAAAAAGCAAATAATGTGAAGCCACATTATTAAATGCGAAATGGGAAATGCTTTACTTTTTGTATAGTTAAGAGGCCATGCAAAGTGCTAAATATGCCAAAGCACTATTATTGACCACGAAAAGCACATATTGGAGAATCATTACATCAGCCATAAAGATAATATGATCCTCTCATCTTCTGATGAACGAGAGTGAATGCTGGCTGAACTGAAGGAGGTTCTTAGGACACAAAACTGAGTTAAGGGTAAGTAGACCAGTGAGAAAATCTTTCATGGTTGACACCACCAATTATTTGAATTCATTAAGTCCCTTAATGCAAGATGAGGTTAGTTTGATAACAGATATGATTTACAAGATTGTTAATGTCAAACAAAAGTTAATCTGCATAACTCTATGTGTCTTACTGTGTCACAAAACATAGATCCAAATATAGTACGTATTCTAAAATCGAAATGTGTATACATCCATTAACGTATAATTTATGCTAGATGCCTGTATGTAAGAGTTCTTGTAGTTCTGTACACCGTATTACCTCTATGTAGTCTACTTATTTCATTGCATAATGAAACTGTTACTTTGGTTGTTTAACGTTCTTTATAAAACTTACGTGTTTGTTAACCAAAGAATATGAAATGCGTAATTTTTGTGTTCTGCAAATTTACTGTTTAATGTGCCGTTGTGCGAATAGTGTACTTAATCAGTTTTACTGTAATCCAAAAGGATTAAACAGCATAATCTGAAAACCAATACGCAAAGCGCATAATGAAATCAATCGCTCTGAAGTTTACCCAGTCTCGTGAGCACCGAGTTCTAAGGGCTAGCACAACAAGCTGACAAAATTCATTGCGCAGATAATCAGTGAAATAAATTTTGCTTAGCGCTAGAGTCACGAGAGACGTAATCTTGATATTATATTTTCTTCACAGTTGTTGTTGTTGTTGTTGTGGTCTTCAATCCTGAGACTGGTTTGATGCAGCTCTCCATGCTACCCTATCCTGTGCAAGCTTCTTCATCTCCCAGTACTTACTGCATCCTACATACTTCTGAATCTACTTAGTGTATTCATCTCTTGGTCTCCCTCTATGAATTTTACCCTCCACGCTGCCCTCCAATGCTAAATTTGTGATCCCTTGATGCCTCAAAACATGTCCTACCAACCAGTCCCTGCTTCTTAACCATACAGTAAAGCTGCACTCTTCACAGTAGGCATAGAAAATATTCAATCTTGGAACAGTGATGTGCAATGCTGGCCGTAAAATGGCTTAATACAGATAATATCAGTAGATTGGCTGATCAATGAATAACCTTGCAAATGTTCCGTGAAAATAATGGATACTGGCTCAGTGCTCTGCAATGCTGCCCGCATTGAAACTGTTACAAGCATTAACACTTTTCTGACTCTGGTACATTAATACTTGTTTTCATTCAGATTGAAAAATGATTTCTTTTAGAAAAAAATATTCATTTGATTTAAATGAACACGACATGGAAGGGGACGAGGTTCTGATAAGGGGTTACCCTAAGACAGAATGCTTCAGTTTGAAAATTGTATTCAAAATAAAGTTTCACCTTCACAAAATCAGATATGAAACATTTTACATTAACTTCAAAATCAGTGAACTTCTCTATTGTTATACAATTCTCACTTACTGTCATAATTAAAAACACCTGGATTGTTACATGTGAAAAAGTCTGACATCATTTGAAAAAGCAGATTCCAAAATTTAATTTCTCTGTAACATAATTACAAAACACAAAAAATTGCAAATCGGATATACCCAATCAACCTATCCATTAAATCTTGTGGAAAATACTTGGTTCCTACATTCAAGGGCCACTATTGTAAAATTCAGCCAATCAACGTTGTTCGTTGCTGCATACTTAAAACTAAATACGCAAAATTTCACTAACTTACAAGTTTGTTCCATTTGCTTTCGCTTTGAGTTACAGTATAAATTCATTATTCTTCTATAATTCTCCCATGGACAATGTACAATATGTGTTAACAATCAGCATCAGTTAAGTTCTTGATAAACTTATAGTGTCAAAATTAATAACACACACTTTACACTTTTATAGAAATAACTAAGGCCTAACAATTACTGGCTCTGTGGGAACATAAACAATATCATTCATCAGTTCGTTTTATAAAAACTGTATCATGCTGCTCCCATACACCAACAACTGAGTTCTCACTAGCTTTACGTCTTACATCCCACCTAAGAGAGAGTGCAACGGCAACTGCTACTGCATTCCACTGAGGCAACATCTTTGGTTCAGTGGTGTCAAAGATACAATCCCTTCTACACATGATAACCGTTCCAGGTAATTTTTTATGAATTTCTGACAAAATCTGGTTCCATATACAAGTGTACCCCTCACAGTAGTGATAAAAAGTTGAAAATAAACACTAGTGGTAGACACGCACTTATATAAGTATGCTGCTTTATTCGCCTACTAGAAGTGCTCGCAGTGCATTGCAAACACCCCTCCCTGAGGTTCCTGCGTATGTAACCTTCAGCATACAGCCATCCCACCCACACACCTGCTAGGAATAGGGTAGTGATGGGGGAAGCAGGAGTGCTGAACAGATTCAGTTACACGTGCTCTGGGGGTGCTAATCTTGGCCAGGCCTGTAAAATATTTTACTTCACTTAGTGACACTCGTTCTTAAGATTTTCTTGTTGGAAATCACTCAATCAATTGTAGTAGGTGGTATGCAGGTGCAGCTTGCCTGACTGGCTGTCCCTGCTAGTTGGGTGAAAGCTTGTCGTCCCAAGACAGGCGAGTTCAATAAAAAGACGCCTAGCGCAACCGGGAAATGTCAGCGAACATTTTGTCCCTAGCGTATGTTATGCCCCATTATGTGATCTCTCATCATTAGACGTTCGATGCGACTTCAAAACTTCATTTTCTTCTGCCCTGTGCAGCATCGGTTCCTGATTGTTTGATGCGGCTAATTTAAGGGGTTACCGGATGCACTTTCTGTCACCACTCCGTTATCAGAGGGGAAGAATGTGGGTCCTCCCATTGTCTGCGCGTAGTGTCATTTACGTGGAAGTGAGCGAAAGTATTCTAAATGGCGGCAAATTGTGTGACTGAGGCGGGACTTGGTTACCGGTCCGGGGCTGAAAAACCGCTTGAAACCACACACCGACCCCGTCGTTAATCCGGCGAGAATATTGCATCCGGAGCTGGCAAATCTCCCCGTCCCGAAAGCGGCAGTAATGCCATGACTTTGAACCACCCTGTAGGAAACGTTTGTACGTTCAAGATGGAATTCCCAATCTTGTTTGAATGCTGGTAGAAAATTCGTGGTCATTTACGTGATCCCGTATGCGTATTGTAGGTAACAGCCGTGCATTGGTACCAATACTATAGTTTGCCAACTTATATATTCTTCCTGTCTTTCTTGGACATGCATAAAGCAGCCCAGAACGGTCAGTAGTATTGCATAAAATTTCCAATGCGCAATATCATCGAAGGTGTAGAGGTGAGGCTGAGAGGTTCTGTGATAATATCAAGAACACCAAAAACTTTGAAAATGTATTGCGCTGCCTGGAAATAGTGTGCAGTCTGTGGGCAGCACTGACAACATCCTGTCAATCTACCGCATGCTATACAGACCAAGAAGATTACGTTTTTTGTTGCTGTGTCAAAAATGAGTCCAAAAGAAGACGAAGCGGTATTATAGTTAGAGGACATCGAAATGCGTAAATGTTTGCCGACATTGTGGTTAGCTAGGCCAGATGATTACAAAAACAGAAGAGTTAAGAAATGTGAATCGTACGATCTGCTGCTGAAACAATTTACGGACAGCAATATAAGAATTTTTTTTTTTTTGATTAATCAAAGCAAAGCTGTGAATAAAAGTGTATCTGTGTCCATGCTTTACTTACCCGAATGTAATCCTGTGGTGCACATATTACTGATGACACATTTCGATAACTATATCTCAAGCACAGTACCGTAAAACTCCGCCTGTTTCTTTCACGTCGTCGAAAGAATTGGCAATAGCAAGGTATCAAAGCATAAGAGGTAAGTTCAAATGGCTCTGAGCACTGTGGGACTTAACTTCTGAGGTCATCAGTCCCCTAGAAGTTAGAACTACTCAAACCTAACTAACCTAAGGACATCACACACATCCATGCCCGAGGCAGGATTCGAACCTGCGACCGTAGCAGTCCCGCGGTTCCAGATTGTAGCGCCTAGGACCGCTCGGCCACTCCAGCCGGCTGCACTTTTAAGATGAAACAATCACTGGACCATAACAAATTTTGGAAATGACTCCCACAAACCTGTAGATACGGCGAAATGTGAAGTAGATAAGTGCTGACAATTGATAGAACTACGTCTCTCACTGTATTATTTTGTTTGTTGATGATGTAATTGGGCATCCGCAGAAATATATTCGGTGGGACAGAGAAAGGGGGGGGGGGGGGGGGGGAGAGGTAACAGATGTCTGTGTATGGGTACGCCGTTGTTTGAGGTGAACAATTTCCAGTAATGTATTAAATGTTGGACCATCAACCAAGTTACAATAACCTTTTTTCAGTTAAATCGCAATTGTTTCAATAAGTTCTCCTGCTATATCCTTGACGCCCTTGAAACAACTTTTCTTCTGCTTGCAACAGAGTAGAGCAATTATCACAGCAGCAGCGCTTTATCGTCCAGCGTTCCGATCCACCGCATTTTCGCGCAGTATTATTGACAATATTATTGAGCAATCTAGGGAGATCATGAATAATACTTTACATTGTTATTGTGCAATAATACTGACGATGTAGGGGCCGCTTCAAGTAGCATCTGCAGCAGTAACTAGAATTGTAATTTAAAAAGTGTGACATATTTGTCTCCTAAATAGTCCTTCGCAGTGCTCGATATCTATAATTTTAGGTCCTTGAACGCACCTCTTCAACCATTAATCTACCTCTCCCTCCCCCCCTCCCCGCCCCTCACCGCCCGCCACCCCTCCCAGCGTCAGCAATAAGTGTCGTATCTTAAGATTTTTGATAACTTGTGATGAAACTTACAATGAGATATCAGATTTTACAGAATAAATTCGGATTATTTATATACGGTTTATAATTTTCAAATCAAAAGAACCACAATATTTAATGTAAACATCAGCTGCTACCATCTGTCACTGTAGCAGTGTCGCTTTTGCTCCCTAGATCTGATCGATTCTAGGCGCTCCAGTCCGACACCACGCTGCTTCTACGGTCGCAGGTTCGAATCCTGCCTCGGGCATGGATGTGAGTGATGTCCTCAGGTTAGTTAGGTTTAAGTAATTCTAAGTGTAGAGGACTGATGACCTCTGATGTTAAGTCACATAGAGCTTACAGCCGTTTGAACCATTTTTGTTTGATCGAAACATAGCGGCACAACTCGGTTGTCTTCCTGACTATGACGTCATGTTTTCAACAGCTGCCAGCCGCAACGTTTGGACAGCTGCATTGCAGATGTTCGGTGTACTTGTCCCCAGTATTAATCAATAAGGCATTTAGCTATGAATGACGATGCAGTTATTTCTGTCCCATCGGGGTCACGTACAATTCAGACTTCGTGAAGAGCTAGGAAAAGAAAAAGACGATCGCCATGAAAGTTATCAATACGTACCGCTCACGCCTTCGGAACACGGTGTCTCGCCCTATGATATTTGCCGTCGCATCACGTTGGTCACACATTGTCACATCCACTGATGCCAGCGCAGAGACACATTATAGATGTATTGTATTGCTTGTTAACTGGGAACCTAGAAACGACGGAGAGGCTCCGTCCCCGCCTTAGCCTTCAGTGGCACACAACCCCACAAGAGGCTACAGCAGTCCACTCACCCCTCCGCCGCCCTACACCGAACCCAGGGTTATTGTGCGGTTCGGCCCCCGGTGGGCTCCCCAGGGAACGTCTCACACCAGACGAGAGTAACCCCTACGTTTGCGTGGTAGAGTAATGGTGGTGTACGCGTACGTGGAGAATTTGTTTGCACAGCAATCGCCGACATAGTGTAACTGAGGCGGAATAAGGGGAACCAGCCCTCATTCGCCGAGGCAGATGGAAAAAGGCCTAAAAACCACCCACAGACTGGCCCGTTCACCGGACTTCGACACAAATCCGCCGGGCGGATTCGTGCCGGGAACCAGGCGCTCCTTGCCGCCCGGAAAGCCGTGAGTTAGACCGCCCGGCCAACCGGGCGGGCTTTCACATTATAGTTACGTTACGATATAATACGTGTGTTCTATTTTAAACCTCCTGTGCCGACTTGTTCCAGTGAACTAGGGAGGTGCTGGAACGCCCATTCCGGCACATTTCGGACGGAACTAAGCCGTGGTCCATCGAAAGTGTTGCTCCGAATTTCTTTAGTACATTTTCAACAAGATATCCAGATTCTATGAACCTTTGTAAGAGAGCTGTTATGTTTACTGGTCAAAGAAACAAGTCACAATATTTCGAAATAAAATAGCCACACAATAAATCTAACACATTCGTTGTTAAGTTAATTTCCTGCGCTGGCCAATCAGAAATTAGAGAAATTAGCCTAATTTTCAACAGCGGTGAAGTTCCTGCTCTACAACGACACCCGCAACAGCCGGAGGCCAATATAGGGACCCGCGTATTGAGGATATCCGCTGTGTAGTCGTTTCCATGAAAAGAGGTACCATATTTATGAAAGCTAACCAGATATGTGCATACGCTGATGACGTTGCTATAGTAGGAAGATATCGGGCAATGGAATCAGAAGCCTTAAAAATTGGCCTCATAGTAAGTGAAAACAAAACAAAATGTATGGTAATATCACAATCTGAGGCCAGAAGAACCCCTAAAAATCTAAACATCAATGGGAAATGCTTCAATGGAGTGTCCTCTTTTAACTACTTGGGAGGCCTAGTAACAAATGATAACAGTATTGGAAAGGCTATAACGGAACGAATACGAGCAGGAAATAGAGCTTACTTTGCAGATATGCAGCTTTTCGAAAATAGCCTTTTACAAGAAAAACTAAACTGCTAATATATAATTCCCTAGTCCGCCCAGTTATCACATACGGCTCAGAGGTATGGACGTTGACAGAACACGAGAAAAATGCACTAAGAAGCATTGAGCGGAAAATACTACGCAAAATCTATGGGCCAATAAAGGAGGAAGAAGGCTGGAGAATACGTTACAGTGCGGAATTACAAGAGTTAATACAAGGCAGGGACATAGTAAAATTTGTGAAATCCAAGCGAATACGATAGCTAGGACACTTGGAGAGAATGGCAGAGGATAGAATTCCAAAGAAAATGATGAAAGGTATGATCCATTCAGTCAGGCGAAAAGGGAGACCTAGAAGAAGATGGATCGACGAGGTAATAATGGATATCACCAATATGGGAGTCCGGGGGTGGAAAAGAGCAGCAAATAACCGAGAAGTGTGGAGGAAGATTGTTGAAGAAGCCAAGGCTCACCAAGGGCTGTAGCGCTACTGAAGAAGAAGAAGAAGGAGAATCGTTTCCATGAGACTGAAACAGTGACCTCTGTTGCGGAAGGCGATGCTTCCTTTTATAGACCTTAGGGGGATTCCAGACAGTTGATGCACTGAACGACAAGTCGGTCAGTGAAAACTAAGCCGACAAACAGTACCCTCTTCGGCGTAGTAGACCTCTTCAGGTAACACGTTTACACAGCCTTCGTGACAGCATTACCTAAAAGTAACACCTTCACTTCCTTCCATCGCACAGCTGACACACCTGTGCGCGGAAGTAACGACTGAGTGCAGTTTCTCTCACCTGCGTTATCAGTGCCCGCCGGCGACTGCCGGCTAATGAAGTCCACAGGCCGAGGCGCGGGCGACCCGGGCGCGGCCGGTCGATGCCTCGGGCAGTAACGACCACGACGTGGACGGGCGCCGCCGCAGAGGTGGGCGTGATCAGGATGTCGGCGGACTGTTGCGGAAATTGCGCCCGGGCGGACCAATATCGGGGCGCGGAGGGGGGGCGGCGCTTCCGCGTCCCGTCTTGACGGCAGCAATATTGGTGCGGCCCCCATCTGCGACAAATTATGCATACAGCGGCGCCTCTGGCAATAACAGACCGTAATAACCGCATTATCGGAGGCGCGAGGGCGGCTGCAGTCGGTGTGTGAGCAGGGGAGGGGATGGGAAAGGGGGAGGAGAAAAACGGGGGGAGGGGAGGGTGTACTGGCTGGGGTAGCCGAGGGAAAGCATCCGGCCTGGTTCCCGCGCCCTGCCTTATAAACACTATTATCCCGCCAGCCGTGGAGGGGTGGGGCGGTTTTGTATCGCATTAAACGGCACCCGACCGAGCGGCTGCTCGCACGCTCCTCGTGTGTGTGTGTGTGTGTGTGTGTGTGTGTGTGTGTGTGTTGGAGTCATAGTCGGATATGGTTATTTAGTCGTTACGCCGAAGTGGGAGGGGGCAAAGTGTGTAGAAGGGGACAGGGGGGCGACCAGAGTTGACTTAGCATAATGGATATATTGGGGGTTATGTGCGCGATAAACATTGGCAATATTCCTAACAGGAAATGAAAAGCAGCGGTGAGATTTCCTTCTCCCCTTTCCACTTATTTGACTATGGCTCTGTTTTCTTTCCAGCTGCGTAGTAGGCGACGGAGAACTGTTGGTAAGGTACATTGCGACACCGGCTCTATGTTATTGCCTCCCTACGGACGTTGTACAGGTATAACTCGGTCAGTTTAGAGTAGGGTTTCACTTAAATGAGCGTGGGGGAAGGTGTTAATAGGTCAGCTACAAGCAGAAATTGAGACATTTTACCTGTCTTCTTTGCTACATTGTGCCACGAAATCGTTTTGTCTCTCTGCTTTTATTTCCAAAAATGCGTCTAGACGACATTCCCGTTCTGGTGCAAAAGCAAGAAAGATGCAAGGTCCCTGTAAAAATGGATGGGCAGCCCAGTGACCATACCGTTTTTTCTTTCTTTACTTTTTTCTTAAGAATAAATACAGTAAAGACTAAATCGATTAAGTGTTACAGGAACGAGAATATCGGTTTGAACTTGTAGTAGGAGAACTCAAATAATTTTCAGGTTTCTGGAGGACTGCTACACATATTAACCGAAAGAATGGAAACTACATAACTGATTACCGCTGACGATGAAAATTTTCTTTAGCCTGACATTCTGTGTACATGGATACTGCTTCGTAGAGCTGTGACGCTGCTAACGCATGTGGGGCAATTCAGAAAAATCGTTGGTCACCACCACTTCGTGCACGATAATGCCTGTCCACATCAATGTGCTCTATGGATGAATCCTCCCAAGGAATGGCCATCAATCTTCACGATGGAAAATAGAAATATTTTAAGTTTTTTTGAAAAACTACAAAAATCTTCAAAAAACTATTGGTAGCTGCATTAGCTATTAGTAGTTCCCTTATTGTAGATTCATAAACAACGGTTTCGTGATGATTTACGCGCATCCTCAGGTGTATACAACTATGAAAAAATACAAATTCAACTGGAAGCTATAATACAGGTAAAAATCACTGAAGGGGGGGGGGGGGGGGAGGGCTCTTCCCCTACTGGGATCGTCCGCAGGTGGCGGATAGGGAAGGTTCAAATGGCCCTGAGCACTATGGGACTTAACAGCTGAGGTCATCAGTCCCCTAGAACTTAGAACTACTTAAACCTAACTAACCTAAGGACATCACACACATTCATGTCCGAGGCAGGATTCGAACCAGCGACCGTAGCCGTCGCAGGGTTCCAGACTGAAGCGCCTAGGACTGCTCGGCCGCTCGGGCCGGCCGATAGGGAAGGCCGTGGAAACATGTAGTGTAGGTGGGAAATAAAATACCGCCCGCAGACCACCACAGAATTCAAAATCGAAAGGTGACTGTCTCCAGATCGGGCGACCGTAGGTCAGCCTCTGTTTCCCGGCTTAAGGGCGGCTGAGAAAAACCTCCAGGGCTGACAGCCGGTGATCGTAAACCAACGGCTCTAACAGTAGGAGCCACCCCATACACAATACTATCAATCATGGAAGAGTGCGATGTGAAACAAATTACCCTACGTGAACAGTTCACCGCGTCAAAGTGTGCAAGCAGACAATCGATTTCCTGGGAGTCTGCAGCATTACGGAGAGACGAGTCAGAGCGTCTTGGAATCTCAAGCAAGATTAAGTACAGGAAACCGAGTTACATAGTTACTTTCAACGTAAATTCTCTTCTTAAAACTGGAAAAATAAAACATCAGACACTCTCATGAACCACAAAATTCTTTTAACGACCCTACAGGAAACCAGTCTCGGATGAAAACAATTTTGATTCTGTAGGCTCAGAATATACAAAGAAATGATGGGCAAAACATTACGAAAAACACTCCGCGTCCTGGAAATGGCTTCATAAGAGACAAAACGTTTTTGGACTTCATTATCAATTTTGAATCACAATTCGGAAGTTTCCCCCTTTTCCTTCAAGTCTGCTAACACGGTATGCACCATCGTGAATGTACACGGCCCCGTGAGTGAAGACAATAGAAAGGATAAAGAAAGGTGGAACGTTTTTTGGATCAACTATATGACGTGCAAAAAATTCCAGAAAAGTGTAATGTCCTACTTACGGGGAACTTCAGTGCCCAAACAGGGGAAGAAATGGTAACTACCCAGCACATAACAGGCCTAACCAAAACGGCATCAGACTGATAGAATTATGCCAAAAACACAACATGTTCCTGACCTCCACAGCCTTTAAAAGGATATCTGTAAGACAGAAAACATGGGTCTCACCAAACTCATATGAAGGTGAATTCCAACTTGATCACCTGGCTATCAGACTAAAGTTCCATAGAAAAATACAAAACGTCAAATTCCTTAGAGGTGCCGGCCTAGGTTTTGAACACTAATTTTCTGAACTAAAATTCAGTCATCCCATAAAGAAAGAAACAGAACCAACAACCCCAAAGGAAGGAAGTACGACCCAGAAAAGATAATAGACTCCAAGGAGTTCCCCTCGCAACTGAAGACGTGCAAAACCAAAACTGTGATCAAATAAAAGAAGGCCTGATAAGTACAACCTAACAATTTGTTACCATGACCAAAGCCAATAAAACATACCTGGTGGACAGAAAGACGTGACAGGCTCCTTGAGCTAAGAAGAAGAGCAAGGCAACAGTGGCAATCACAGAAAAATGAACATAACAGACTGAGCTTTTTAAGCATAACAGAATTAGTGAGCAAAAACGTCCAAAGAATAAAATAAGCTCAAGAGGACCAACTCTTCTTTCATATCAATGAAGACATCATCAGAAACAACACAATGCGCTTTATAAGACTTAAAAAAAAAAGAAACAAGTACAGCCCACTGAACCTGCAGCTCTAACATAAAAACGGAAATGCTGCCCACAACAACAGGGACAGTTGCAAAATATTGGCAGAATATTTGGGAAACCTTCTCAACAGTGCAGAACTCGTGGAAAAATGGACTTTAAGACCTCAACAATAACCGACACTAACTCTAAACTACCCTCCACAAATGAACTACAGTCAGTCATCTCACATCTCAAAAACTTTGAAGCCTCGGGAGATAACCAAATCACACCTTAACTTTTCAAGAATGTCAACAACAACAAAAAAAGTCACAGACCCTCTCCAAATCATCTTTGAAGAAATCTGGACAAATTAAAGGAATTCCACATGAATGGAAGATGGCTCTCATCCACTCACTCCATAAGAAAGGGTCCAAAACAGAGTCCTACAACTACGGAGGAATCTCACTCCTAGACGTTAACATACAAAGTAGCCTCTGAAGTCTTACTATACAGGGAAGAGTCCCAACTGGACCATTAACTTGGAGAATACCAAGCAGGTTTCAGGAAAGGTAGACCCTACGCAGAACAATTCCTAAACCTCAAAAAACACATTAACTACCAAAAATCAAGAGCAAAATTATATTTTATCACTTTCACTGACTTTGAGAAATCACACAACCCGGTGGACCAAGAATCCCATATCGCTAAACTAAAGGAATTAAAGCTAGGCCATAAAAGAGAGAAACACTTACAAACACATACTTAATGGGAAGGCTCTTCAACCGTTTTGAGATAAAAACTGATGTACGGAAAGGAGAAGGACTCTACCCACTGCTATTTAACTGTGCCCTAGGAAAAAGTAGTCAGAGAGTAGAACACGAAGATCCATAGTGGAATCCGACTAGAAACAAAAAATAAAGGCATCAAAGTCAATTTTCTAGCCTTTGCACATGATATACCCTGCTAGCCGAGACTTGGGAAGAAGCCAACGATCTGATCCTGGAACTACAAAAACAAGCTGGAAAATGGGTCTCGAAATCTCCTTTGAAAAGACCAAATTAACGACAAACGTAATGTCCCACTAAAACATTGAGAGATAACTAAAAACTGATATCGTCAAAGAATTCCGATATCTTGGAGAATGGATTACATGAAATTCACTCTAGAAGATGGCAGCGGAATCTAGAGGTACTTGATATGCATGTCACACTTAGGACATAAAAATGATCCATCTTCTGTGACTGAATTTGTGAGAGTATGAGAGGCTGTTATTACAGATTTATGAATGTCGGCATTTCTTTGTATACTAATGGCAGTCACTCGTATCAACAAATATGGAGTTTATTTTGTTGCTAAACATTTGGCTAGTAACTACGCGTCAGTATATAAGTATTTGACAAACTCCAAGGAACCAACATACACACAGCGACTTAAATGTAATCAAGTGTTATTACCAAAGAGCTTCGTTTCCTGTGAGGTGCGAACGACCTGTAGCCCAGTGTAACTCTCTGGCATTCCCCTGAAGTCGGGAAGAGGGAGCGTCACCTTGGATAACCGTGGTCACCGTTTCATTCTCATGGAAACAATTACGCAGCAGACTTTCTCAGTATCCAGAGCCCCTATGCTGGCCTCCAGCAGTTCTGGACATCGTCGACCCCCGGGAACTTCAAAGCTGTTGCAACATGAAGCTAATTTCTGAGTGGTTAGCGAAAAAGCTAATAGTACTCCAAACTTGTTACATTTAATGTGTAGATTTTTTTATATCGAAGTGTTATGACTTGTTTGTTTAACCAGTAAACAGAACAACTTTCTTACAAATGCTCATAGAATTTGAATATTTTGTTGAAACTGTATAAGAAAATTCGTTGGAAAATTTTCGAATGACAAAGGCGTAACTTCGGCGGAAATGTGCGACAATGGCACTCCGGCACCTCTCTGATAGTTTTTTTATACTCTCTGGAACGTGTCGGCGCCAGAGATTTAAAACAGAACAACTGTATTTTATCGCAACATAACTACAGTTTGTCGCTGAACCGGCGCCAGTGAACGTAACGACGGGTGACTAACATGGTGTAAAGGGTAAAAACCGTGGGACGATGTAAAAACGGTTGAAATGGCTCTGCGCACTATGGGACTTTTAACATCTGAGGTCATCAGTCCCCTAGAAGTTAGAACTACTTAAACCTAACTAACCTAAGGACATCACACACATCAATGCCCGAGGCAGGACTCGAACCTGCGACTGTAGCAGTCGCGGGGTTCCAGACTGAAGCGCCTAGAACCGCTCGGCCACCTAGGCCGGCGTGGGACGATGTACTGCGTTCCGAAGTTGTGATCGGTACACATCGGTAACTTTAGTGGCGACTGTTTTTCTCAATATCTCTGGAAGTAGGAATTTTACGTGACCCCGATGGGTCAGAAATAACTGCATCGTAACTCACAGCTATATGCCTTATTGGTTAGTACAGGACACACGTTCACCGGGTAGGTACAATGCAGCTGTCTGAACGTTGTGACAGGTTTCACAAATCTGAATTTGAGACCTGTTTTTTGTAAGAAATTATTTCTCATTGTAAGTTTTATTATAATTTTTCCAAAACCGAAACTTGTGATTGTTATTATTGGAGAGGTGATGTATATTTGAAGATGAGCGTTCGGTCACCTAAAATTTTATAAATTAGGCACTACGAATGATTACTGAGGAGACAAATATCACACACTTTTTAAATTACATTTCTAATTACTACTGCAGATACTACTATTCAGAAAATATTTTCTCTTACGTTAAGTACCTGTTTTCTTTATTTAAATACGCTCGCGGACGTACCTTTCTACGGTCAATGATTTCACGAACAGATGACTACGCTAACAAAAGATAGTGATTCGAGTATGACCAATAAGCCATTCAGCCCCGTTACATCTACATGTAGCCTCCGTTACATCTATCGTGTCTTACCACTAGCGCGCGTTTTCCATAAATTATATAGTCAAATCAATTTTGCACCTTCCTAATGCAGTGAAGAGCTTCTTTCGAATTGTACGGGAAAATTTGGAAATTTGTGGTAAGGCCTTATGGGACCAAACTGCTGAGGTCATCGGTCCCTAAGATTACACACTATTTAATCTAACTTAAAATAACTTACGCTAAGGACGATACACACACCCATGCCCAAGGCAGGACTCGAACCTCCGACGCGGGGAGCCGCGCGGACCGCGAATAGACGTCCTAGACTTCACGGTTACCCCGCGCGGGATTGGTACGGAAAGACGGTGTTAATAGGCCTCAATGATGTCTGCTCTAATCTCTCTTAATTGACATTCACGACATTTAGGCGAGATATACGTAGGAGGAGTGAATATGTTGACTGACTCTTCTCTGAACCTGCGCTGTCGGAAATTTGACAGTAAACTGCACCGTCTTCACAACGTCTTTCTTGTAATGTCTGACAACGCAAATGGATGAACTTCGTGCTTAACAAACGAATCCGTGACGGAGTACGAGGCTCCTGTTCAAAGGAGATTGCTAAAGACTACTAGGGAGGAAATCTGTCTAACACCCCAAAATTAAGACAGATGGTTGAAATTACTGAACTTAGACGCATTTCATGCAATTAGAATCAAATCTGCTCTTGTATAATCTTTCCCCCGATCATAATGTATTTGTATTCTCCATACGAATTTTCTTTCCTGGGATAACCGAATCCAAATGCAATGAATGAGCGTGTATTTATTTTGTACTTCTACACACAATGCTGTTGGGGACAAATGGAGTCACGAAGATCTATTAAAAATCACATGTGAAAGTTTACGTTTCTCGAAATCGTGAGAGACGGTGCTTTTGGGGCATCAGCATCAAGTCCTTGTAAGATACGACTACTTATGGACGATGTCTTAGTGTGTGACTGGAATAGAAAGAAACGCACGAGTCACGTAACCAAACCTCCGGAATGGCTGTGGTTATCGTATCGAACAGACGGACGCATCACTCCAACACTGTCGCATGCTCTCACTGCGTGACACACGACAGACAAATTGGTTATTTAACTTGTGATTCTAGTTGAAAGTCTAACGATGAAGTGTAAAGGAACGGTGCAAGTTAATAAGGACACAGAGTTTCAATATCAGGTACTGGGAGCTCGTTCGAAAGCGGCAGAGGCAGTGGTGAGTGCGACACTGACAACAGCCTCTAGTAAAGGGATGGAGGGATGCGATGCGTCGCGGCGAAATTCTTCCGGCGAGCTGCCGCAGGACTCCCAAGGTGCCAAGTATCACGGTACAGACAGTGTTGCCGCCTAAAAAGCTGTTATCCACTGTGAAACTAATTTTGTGTGAGACTTCCTGGCAGATTAATGCTTTATGCCGGACCGAGACACGAACTCGGCAAAGGTCCCGGGTACGAGTCTCGGTCCGGCACACAGTTTTAATCTGCCAGGAAGTTTCACATCAGCGCACACCCCGCTGCAGAGTGAAAATCTCATTCTCTAATTGTGTGTGTCTTGTTTGCTATAAATAACAAAGTATTCAGTACAGCCGGCCGGGGAGGCTGAGCGGTTCTAGGAGCTACAGTCTGGAACCGCGCGACCGCTACGTCGCAGGTTCGAATCCTGCCTCGGGCATGGATGTGTGTTATGTTCTTAGGCTAGTTAGGTTTACGTAGCTCTAAGTTCTAGGGGACTGATGACCTCAGAAGTTAAGTCCCATAGTGCTCAGAGCCATTTGAACCATTTTTATTCAGTACGTAGAGGGTATACTAAAATGGTATGGCCAAAACTTTCAAGAAGCGTTTCTCACATAGAGAGGAATAAAATGTGTTATATTGACATGGGTCCCCAAAACTTTTTTTTCCCATACTAGAGTTCATATTCTGCTTGTAATTATAATCATTTTAATCAAGGAAACATACAGAAACGGAACACAAAAGCGTTCCACGAAACGTTATCATTCATGGAATCCTCAAAATGTCCTTACGGTTACTTTTCTTTGAAACGGTAATTTTTAGGTTCACCGCAAGTGCTTGTTGTTCAAATGAACGAAGATGATCTTGACATGTGACTCACTTCATTGCTTGTGTTGATGTGCGAGTAACACCAGTGATTGTGTTCACTCGGGACTAACTTTTGTAGCTTGTGTTGGCATGGGACTAACTTGATTGGCCCCCCAGCATCAAGCACGAAGCATCAGCGTGTTCATCACGGACTGTGTAAACACGTATGGTCAACTGCTTAGTGTTCATAATGGTCTTGGTTTCCAGTACAATGCAATGGAATTGTACTCTAAAGCCCATCTGCTGTTCAGATTAGCAGATGGTAATATACCGTGACGCTGAACGTTTTGTGTCGGAAGAGATTTCCAGAACGACAGTGCCCCGACAGGAGGACATCTGAAGCAAATTATCGTCATTTTAGGTAGCATGGGATGGTTGAGCGTACTATTAGCGACTTGGGGAGACCGAGGCTAGGACACACCAGCTGGAGAGGCAACTTTTTCGTGCGGTTGACAACAATCCCAGTGTCAGCGTGGAAAATTAACGGTAACAAAGCAGGTTGACCACATGACTATCTATAGAGTGCTACTTGAGAACCCGTTCTATTAGTGCGACGTAAAGCGTGTGCATGCTCAAACAACATTTGATTTTCCTGCACGGGTACACTTTTGCGAATGTTTCACTCAACAATGCGTCAACCCTCACTTTAGTGCAAATTGCTATTCACACATGAGGCTTCGTTTCAACCTGACAGAATGAAACTTCTCGCAATCAGTGCGTAAGGGCTGTCGAGAATGCTTTCGAAATTGTGCAATCACGCCATCAACAAAGATATTCTGTTAACGTTTTGGCCAGCATTGTTGTTGACCGTTAGAGGCCTCACGTTCTTCCAATCAGGCTCAACGGAGAAACTTACCATTTTTTCTTAGAGAATACTTTATCTGTTATGCTGGGACAGTGGTTCCCAGTCTGGGAATAATTACCCCTTGAAGGATGAAATTAAATTTCCTAAGAAGTAAAAAGAAAAAAAAGTGGGCTTTGTTGTGTTTCGGTCTCGAGGATGAATTATTTTCAAAAGGTCATTATTATCTCTATTTCGTAAGACTGTTACACTGATTACTTAAGTTACCAATAACTGTATTCTTTATTTCAAATACTAGAATTAAAGCGGGACACAGTGTGAAGGAAGTTACAGCTTGTAAATCGAATGTATGAACATCTTCCTCAGATGGTTCACCAATTCCACACACACTTCGTACTTTGTACCGTGCATCTATGCGAGTAAAACTGTAACGTATGTATCACATTTTCTTAAATATTTTCAGAAAATATCTTCTCCGAGTCGTAGATAGTTTTCACAATGGACTAGGACTTAGCTACTATATATGAAGTAACTGAGATCACAATGCAGAAGTAATTATGTAATAGCTAGACTGCTGTAGAACCTACACATTATTATTATTATCATAATAATAATTATTATTATTAGTGGCAGTGATCAGACGCAAAGCATTAGCGCCCTAAAATCCTCCAATTTCTATCATTTCTGGAATAATGAGTTCAGGAATCTAATGGTATACGAACAGTGGATATAGTGTACACTTTCTGACTTACTTGATTTTGAAAATGGATTTGCAGGGTGTGGGTGAAGCAAGTGTCGCTAGAGAGAGGAGTGGTGCAGGTACCCCAGTTTTGTAACAAATGTCTACCATCAATATGGGCATTAGCTTTCAGTTTTGGGGAACTTACAGTGTCACTGGCGATACATTGTCGAATGCTTCTTGTTTCTGCAGCCTGCATATAGGCTGATCCTTGTTAGCGTTCATGAACCTCCGAAGCGATGTACATGATCCTATGACAAGTAATTTTATAAAAGACACAACGGGTCACAGATGTTGGGAAATAACCCAAATGTGAATGAGAAGTGTTGAACACCTGACGTCACCAGATGACGTACCCCGTCGCTCGTGCAACGGTTGAACCTATTTGTCTGTCAAATCTGAGCATCACAACAGTAGTGCCATATTCACGTCAATGTGGCTCTGGGCCTACGAGCGCGACCTAAGCGTGTGGGGTTAAGCAAATGTTCAAATGTGTGTGAATTCCTAAGGGACCAAACTGCTGAGGTCGTCGGTCCCGAGACGTACACACTACTTAAACTAACTTATGCTAAGAACAACACACACAACCATGCCCGAGGGAGGGCTCGAACCTCCGGCGGGAGGGGCCGCATGATTAGTGACATGACTCCTCTAACCGTGCGGCCACTCCGCGCGGCTGAGGATAAGCGTTGGAGTCTTGCATCTAGCAGGTAGTATTTTCTTCATTGAGTTAGACAGTTATGTGTTTACTTTGAGGTACGATTTATTATTTCATTTATCAGTCTAGTGGTTTCCGTGGGTTCATTGCAAAGTTGTTACTGTTGTTGTGGTCTTCAGTCCCGAGACTGGTTTGATGCAGCTCTCCTTGCTACTCTATCCTGTGCAAGCTTCTTCATCTCCCAGTACCTACTACAAGCTACATCCTTCTGAATCTGCTTAGTGTATTCATCCTTTGGTCTCCCACTACGATTTTTACCCTCCACGCTGCCCTCCAATACTAATTTGGTGATCTCTTAATGCCTCAGAACATGTCCTACCAACCGATCCCATCTTCTGGTCAAGTTGTGCCACAAACTTCTCTTTTCCCCAATCCTATTCAATACTTCCTCATTAGTTATGTGATCAACCCATCTAATCTTCAGCATTCTTCTGTAGCACCACATTTCGAAAGCTTCTATTTTCTTGTAGCCTAAGCTATTTATCGTCCATGTTTCACTTCCATACATGGCTACACTCCATACAAAAACTTTCATAAATGACTTCCTGACGCTTAAATCTATACTCGATGTTAACAAATTTCTCTTCTTCAGAAATGCTTTCCTTGCCATTGCCAGTCTACATTTCATATCCTCTCTACTTCGACCATCATCAGTTATTTTGCTCCCCAAATAGCAAAACTCCTTAACTACTTTAAGTGTCTCATTTCCTAATCAGATACCCTCAACATCACCCGACTTAATTCGACTACATTGCAGCAAATAGCTACCGTATTGCGTCGTAAGTGAGTATAGTTTCCGAATTGCGCCGTTACCAGTAAATGACCTACGTTTTCTTTACTAAATAATGCCTGAAAACGAAGGAAAGAATAGACAAAAGGAAACAAACACAAAATAAGAACAGCTTTTTCGTGATCACAGCGAGGACAATAATTTTGTAACTTCTTCGTTTTTAACAGATCGCATTTACGGAAGATGTTGGAAATTTTGCACCATTAGCTCGAATGCAAGTATTGCATCGCTCAATTATCCCTTCACGCCCAAGTTCAACCGCTGCACGTGCGGCGAGATACGTCATCTGGTGATTTCACATGTTCTACATTTCTCGTCCACTTTTGGATTATTTCCCGACATTTGCGGCTATTTGTGTCCTGTATCTGATGAAGCGTCTCAGCATCAGCTACATGGCTTTGGTGGTTTTTAAATGTTAGTAAGAATCACACTGTATATATATAAATGGTTGTTACATTTAAGCAATATTAATTGTCTCATTGACTCACCAAGTCGGAGTTTGATAAGACACCAAGAGGAACTATATATAATTTATCTTCCACCATTTAAAAAACAAAAATGATCAAAGGAAATTCGTTTTCACTCTAAAGTTCGGTTATCCCGTAAGGCTGATGATGGTGGTAAGGAGGAGAATACGTACTAGCCAATATCAAATTGTAATAGTCTAGGAAAGGTTGGGAACCACAGTGCTAGAACTTGTCCCTTTACGTGTACGAGAAAATACGTCCTTCGTGCACACGGGCCCCTCTTAATATCAGTGTTAACGTTTGCAAACTAATAAATAACAAGATTTAGTGAAAGAACGTTAGGTACAGGTGAACCAATTCCTTGGCCTCTACACTCTCCGGACCTAACCCCAGCAGGCTTTTATTTGTGGGTGCGATTTAAAGCTCTTGTTTGTGAAACCTCCGTGCTAGATGCACAGAGTCTTCGTCCCGTATATTGGAAGACTGTGAAACATTAAGGAATTCTCAAGGGTAACGTCAGAGCATCACGGATTGATTGCTACGGCGGGTTGAAGCATGTATACTTGCTAATGGAGGGCATTTCGAACATTTCATGTACGAAAGCGTTTATAATGTGCTGATACTTTTTTTCGTGTGTGTTTGCCATGATTAATATGCTGAAATGTTATAGAAACTGAGTTCTAACATGAAAATAACTTACGGACCCTGGTCCATGTAACGTATTTTCTTCCTCTACGTGCGAGGAATGCGTCCTGAACTGTGGCTATAGATTTTCGTTACACCACGTAAAGCCAAAGAGGATTTAGTTCCCATCAGTTCATGTGGGTAGATTAATTACTTTTCAAAGACTCAGGTGCCATAAAAGCAATATTTAACGCTAATGTGGCGTGGAAGGAGGTACCGCCTCTTCAGTGGCTATTATAAACACTATGCGGGCCAGTCGAGAGCGAAACGGTCGGAAAACGACCCTTGTTCCTGGAGCCTCGTGAGCGGCGGACGCACCAAACTTCAACATCGATAGATTTGAATAATGGTGCACAACACTGGTGAGATGTGTACGTGAATTACCTTGCTTTATTGGCATTGGGTTGCCCTCTCCAGATCAGTTCGTAGCGTAACCAGTTTGGTGTACGTAATTAATGTAAGCTCCATCGGGCGCTTCCTAAAAGCAAAACAGTAGTGTGATGTAAATGGGCGTTGTTGTAGTAACAAAAAATTTCAATTCGCTTTGTTCATTCTGGGTTGGAAGTGGAGGGGCATTAGCGATTTCGTAAGGCTTGCTGATTGGATTGCCATTGCGTGATAGGGCACGGAAATGAAGGGAGTAGATTGGAAGCATTACAAAGCAGATCTCTGTCTGCTGGATTCTGCAGCTGACACAACCAGCACGCACTGTCGGAATTCTGTAACAGCATTTCACCCCCAACAATGCTCCTCTTAACAATATGTACCATATTGTCACCAGAGAGTATCCTTTCTCCCCCCCCCCCCTCCTCACGCCTCCACCCCCCGTCCATCTATTCCAAACCGTCTAACCAGGGGTGATAAAAAAATTTCAACTCGCAACAGCAATGGTACCCGCTTCTCTAGATTGGGCATCACCGCCATTGCGTTCCGTACTGACTGTTTCCAAAAGTGGATTCTGTGTTCTATGACACGGCGGTCAGTCGGTCTTGGATGACCGATCAGAACGAGGAGCTATTTAGCACTGGGATGATCTCAGGAGGTATATAAAAGAGAACTCACAAGACGGTAGTGTGACTTATTACAGAGTACTTCTATGTTTGAATACCTTATCAGGTAGATATGACAACACACATCATACGAATTGAGAGATGCGGTACTACAATCGTAAAAGGTCGCTGTATCAGACACGAAAGAGTAACTCAAATGCTCGGGGAACTTATATGAGAATCCTTAGAAGAGTGGTGGCATAGTTCTCGCGAATCACAGTTAGTTAATTTAATGTTGCAGGAAGGCTGTGCGGAAATTATGGTGCAACCATCGTACAAACCGCGTAGCAATCATGCGCCTAAGATAAGAAATGTTAAGACACTTAAAGACGCATATAAATGGTATTTTTTCCCTCGTTCAGTACGCGAGCAGGGTAGCACGAAAGATCATTAAAAATGGTTCGAAGTACCCTCATAGGATAGGGAGGGCTCTTTGGACGTAGTGAAGCCAGCTTCCCTAAATGAGTAAACCTCATACAAATCCTGCCCTCCCAGTTAGGGGTTAGGCTAGTGGCTAACAACCCCTTCCTGTAAAAAAAATTCTTGTTCAGAAACCTCAAAGTAAAGAAGTTTGGTGGATTTCAGGACGACAACACGCCTTGAACGCAAACAGAAACGAAAAAATAATATGTTTATAGGAACCTGGAACGCACAATCGCTATACAAGGCGGGGGCCCTGAGGTCACTGCTAGATCAACTCGACAAAACCAAGGCAGGCATAACTACCCTACAGGAAATGCAATGGACTGGACACGGAGTGCTTCGTATGGGAAGATGGATAATTTTCTATCACGGTTCAGAGAGCCACCAAAAAATTTGGTACAGGGTTCGCTGTAAGACAGAAGTTTAAGCACTTAGTGAGTGGATTCACTGGAATAACATCTACAATCTCATATATGAGATTGAAGACCCGATTATCAAACTACTCATAGATCAACGTACATGCACCCACAGAAGTATCAGAGGACGCCTTCTTTAAGAACCTCGAGAGAATTTTTGACAGTTGCCCTGTGTATTACACTAAAATAAATACTGGAGACCTCACTGCACAGATTGGTAAAGAAAACCATTACCTCCCAGCAATAGGAAAGCACAGCCTCCATGAATACATAAAGGATGATGGACACAGAGTAGTTCAGTTTTCACTGTTACATAACATGGGTGTAGATAGTAGCATTATTTTCCCACAAAAGGATTCATAAAGTAACAGGGTGCAGCCGTGATGAGCGTACCTTCAACCAAATTGATCGTGTAGTTATTTATGGCAGGAATTCCTCAAACGTACTTGATGTGCATACTTACAGAGGAGTTAATTTAAATTCACACCACTACCTTGTAATTGCGAAACTAAGAGCTCGAATATCCAATGCAAGAAAAGTCAAAGGAACATCTCAAAGTAAGCATAAGGTATCGAAGGTAAAAAATGAAGACATCTCTAAAACGTACTCTGAGAAGGTTGCTGAGAATCTTGCGTTATACACCCCTAGTGTGAGTGATAATCTGTATCAGGAATGGAACAATTAAAGGGATGCAGTCATTAAAGCAGCAGAAGATGTGCTAGAGAAAGAAGGAAAACAACCGAGAAATTCCTGGTGTAATGAAGAATGTAGAATACGTCAGGAGAAAAATCCGGCATGCAGGAAAATGATTGAGAAATCATATACTCATCTAACAGTAATAAATTATCAAGATCAAAACAAGAAATTGCATCTGAGTAAGAAAAGGGAATGGTAAAGAAAACAGATTGAAGAACTGGAGTAATTAGAAAAACCAAATGACGTTAGAAAATTTTATCAGAAAATTAATAGTGAAAGAAGAGCTATCAAGTCACGCATCAACCTGTGTAAATGTAAAAATGGGACGCTACTAACCGATGACAGAGGTATTGGAGTGTTGGGTAGAGTATTTCAGTGAATTATTGGATGCTTCAGAGTCACCTATTGAAGATATCCCAGTCCCTCCAGAAGATGATGCATAGTACCTCCCTCTTCCCAAGGAGAAGTGAAGAAAGCAATTTCCCGACTGAAGAACAATAAAGCACCAGGGACTGACAATATAACATCTGAACTATTGAAAGCTGGAGGAGTTGAGCTAAATGCTAGGATCTACAAGATTGTGTGCCTCATCTGAGGAAAGGAAGAGCTGCCAGAAGAATGGAATGTAGGCGTAGTGTGTGTGGTGCATAAGAATGGAGATCCACTTGAATGCAACAACTACAGAGGCATAACACTCTTAAATATTATATATAAAGTACTACCAAATATCCTGTTTAGTAGACTTTTACCTATTGTAGACGACATTATTGGAAGCTATCAATGCGGGTTCAGACCAGGAAAGTCAACTGTAAACGAAATATTTACTCTCCGACAAATAGATGAAAAGACCAGTGAATTCAATGGTGGTGTGTATCATCTTTTCATTGACTTTAAATCTGCATATCACACAATAAACCGGGTCAAACTTTATGAGGCAATGCGGGTATTTCTAGTGCCTGGCAAACTGGCGCGTTTAATAGAAGTCACCTTAAAGTACCCCCAGTGTATCGTGCAAGTGAAGTCCAGGCTATCACCTCAGTTTCCCACTCGAACTGGGCTAAGACAAGGAGACGGGCTATCCTGCCTACTTTTCAACTTGGCGCTTGAAAAAATAGTACGCGAATCGGGTATTCAGACAAGAAGTACTACCAAATATAAGTCTGTACAGTTACTGGGATACGCAAATGACTTGTATTTAATGAGCAGAACATTTAGAGATCTACGAAGTGCATTTTCAGCTTTAAAACTGAGTGCAGAGAGGATAGTTTCTGGGAACTAATGAAGGAAAGCTGAAGCAGATGTATAATGGCACTAACCAACCCTTACAGGCCACACACAGTAACTCTAGATGGAATAGTATTTGAGCGAGTGGAATGTTTCACCTATCTGGGCTCAAAGATAGACAAATGGCACCACCTTTACTGAAATTATGGCTCGCATAAGGGCTTCTAAACGATGCTACTTTGTAATTTTGCGACATCTTAAATCCAAGCCTCTATCACGAGGGGCTAAGTGCCGACTTTACAAAACGCTGATACGCCCAGTACTTACTTATGGCTCAGAAACATGGACAATTACAAAACAGGCTGAAAACAAACTGAGATCACATGAAAGAAGTACACTGAGGACGATTTTTGGACCTTTTTATGAAAATGGGACCTGGAGAAGGCGAAGGAATGACGCACTTTATCAATGCTATAAGGAGGATAATGTGGTCAAGTTCATAAAGCTGTCTAGACTGAGATGGGCTGGACATGTAATGCGATGCGATGAGATACCGCAAGGAAAGCCTGCTGCAGTGAACGTGGAAGAAGGAGAGCAAGAGGACCGTCTGGGTTGAGATGGAGCGACGAGGTTTGTAGAGGACGCTGCGTGAGTCGATTGCCGTAACTGGTCCAGAGAGGAATGGAAGAAAATTACTGAGGAAGCCAAGTCTCATCCCAGGATGTAGCGCCAATGGAAGAAGAAGAAGAAGAAGAAGAAGCAGTACTCCCCTCTGCCACACTGCGCAGAGGTCTGTGGAATCTATATGTAATGGTTGATTTAGATATTATGCTGAAGCAATGATATGCCTGTGTCACGTGCAATAATTACTTGACAATGTCTGCTTACTCTGGTTGACTTGGGTATCTTATAAATGTGTAACAACAGTTCAGTGTGAACGACTGCTGTCAAAAATATGTCTTTGGTGGACAAAAGCACATTCAGTCTTGAAATACACACACACACACACACACACACACACACACACACACACACACACACGCAATGTTAATGAGTAAAGGTACAAATATTTCTATTGCTGACTGAAGACGCTGTAATAAACAACATTACATCAGTATTTACATCATTTCCAGACTAATAATTATAGCTACTACAACTCGTATGTTTTTAGGTTGGTTGGCACCTTGAAGTACTCATGGCAACAGCAAATCATTAGCGCTTATTTTCCCCTGGCCAGGTATTGAAATATGCATGTGTGGATGCAAAACGGGAAGTCTACACTAACAGTAATGCAGTTACGACTGCGCAGAAAGCTTCAGTTGGTATGGTGTAATGGATACATGTGCAGATATTTTTATGTATGGCACCTTAATATGTATGCACATCAGTGTGTTTCTTGTTTTATCCCTGTGTCAAATAGTCTTCCCACAGACATGTCACGTAATTTGCTACTTAATGTTTTCTACATGGCCTTAACTGCACCACCAAGTGGAATTTGCCTGTCAGCATAGACTAATCGTTTAGCATTGACGTGTCCACACTTCAGCATCTCACGTCCTGCTCAGGGAAAAATAAATATTAATGGTTTGCTCTTGCCACACGTACCTGGAGGCACTAACCAACCTAAAAACATACTACTCTTCATGGCTATAATTATCAGCCTGAAAATATAGTAAATAGTTATATAATGTGGTTCATTACACCGTCCTCAGTCACCAATAGAAATATATGCACTTTTACCCATTACACCACACGTACGAGGGAATATCAGAAAGTAACGAACAATAATTTTATTACTTAAAAGTTTTATAGTTAACAAAACAAAACAAAAATCGCAAATGAACTTATATCTTTTACCTACTTTTCTATATAGTCGCCAACGTTCTCAACAAAGTTTTCCCATCATGATGCCGGTTTCAATATGTGCTGTTCGTAGAAGTCCATTTGGTTCGGATGGACTGTATTGTATTGTTTTGGGGAAGAGACCAAACAGCGAGCTCATCGGTCTCATTGAATTAGGGAAGGACGGGGAAGGAAGCCGGCTGTGCCCTTTCAAAGGAACAATCCCGGCATTTGCCGGGAGCGATTTAGGGAAATCAAGGAAAACCTGAATCTGGATCGCTGGACGTGGTATTGAACCGTCGTCCTTGCCAATACGGGTCCAGTGTGCTAACCACTGCGTCACCTCTATCTGTATTTGGTTTGGGTATAGCCATCTGAGGACTACTGATTTCACTTGCACATCTGTCGCAAAGTGTTGCCCGGCCAGGAAATTCTTCATGGCACCAAACAGATGAAAGTCCGACAGTGACAGGTCCGGACTGTATGGTAGACGCTGGAGGACCTCCCACCCAAATCTGATTACTTTCTCAGGAACAGGAGCAGCAACACTGGGGTGGACATTGTGTGAATAAGTTTACACCGCCAACGCTAATATTGTGGCATTTGTCACAAAGTGCACGACGCAACCTCATCAGAGTTTTAATGTAGGCTGCAGCTTTCGCAGTGGCCCCCTGTCCAGCGAAGTCGACTAATAATGCACCATTCATATCCTAGAACACTGTCACAAGCACTTTCGTAGCCAATTGAGTCATTTTGAATATTTTCTTATTACGGAACCAGTATGTTTGCACTCCATGCATAATTTATTTCTTGCATGTTATGGTATGCCCCATGACTCATCATCAGTGACGATTCCTTTCAGAAAGTCATACCCTTCTGCAGTGTAACGCGTTAAGTGAGCCAAGCTTGCCGTCTTTCCTAGCCCTTGTGGTTATCTGTCAGGTTATTAAGCACCGAGCAAGCACTAACTGCGAACCGTTGCTAGATGTTTTGCTGCCCTAGGCTTGAACTGAAAAATGACGCCTTCTCTTTTTTACTACCATCAGTTTATCCTAACACCCCTCTCCCCTTCCATCAGCACCACCATTTATCAGCAAACAATACAAATCTCCTATTAAACAATTTTGGTAAACATTTTTGGAATACAGTGATCAATTGTTATATTTAGATTAAAGTTCAGTCTTGATCACGTTATGTCTGTTTTAATGGGTAACCGGTTTCGGTTTTATCTATAAAACCATCATCAGACCCATTGGCTCCCTTGGGTTGGTAGGTGGAGCTCTCCTTGCTGCTGTGCAGTCAACTGATGTTGACTGCACAGCAGCAAGGAGAGTTCCACCTACCAACCCAAGGGAGCCAATGGGTCTGATGATGGTTTTATAGATAAAACCGAAACCGGTTACCCATTAAAACAGACATAACGTGATCAAGACTGAACTTTAATCTAAATACTCCTATTAAACGTTTAATCATTAAACTAAGGTGACCAGATGTCCTCATCTTCTGCGGACGGTTCCCAGTTTTTATGCTTTGTCCTCAATCTCAGTAAAAGTGATTGACGGAAACAAATGTACTCAGTTTTTATTTTTTGTCCCCAGTTTTAAAAATTTCCCAAAATAATTGAAATAGGAAGAACTTGCTGAACATTTTAAACTAGTACTCAACTTAATATGTCTGTGCAAACAAATTTTGCATGAATTACTTATTTTATTTAATTGCAAGAAAATGGACTAATAAAGGTGTGTAACTATCTTCGCATGCGAATGAATTATTCCTTAAATTCAGAAATTATGCTGTACTGATGGGATACATGCCGAAGCATCAAAAAATAGCATATGATTATTCGTGATATTATTTCGTTTTTGTTTTACTTGAACTAGTTTTAGAATGAAGAATAAATCTCATGTTTTTCAGCATCCACTGTCTTGTGATAAAATGAATAAATGACGAGTGGTTTGTATTTTCTGTTGAGAGTTCCACAACATTTATTAGCCACCCAAGTGGTGCAGTGGTATAATCGACTGCCTTCTGATCATTTGTCCGGGGTGGACCTTGGTTCAAATCCCAGTGAAGCATGAATGTTGGGTTTGTATAAAGGTACTGGCTCTTTTCCTTCCCTGAGTCAGTGGCCCTAAATTAGGGGCGGTCGACTGCTTGTAGACCATTGAATCCCTCAATTTAAACCCTGAGCAAAAATAAGAAAAAAACTTTTTTAAGTACATTTTTAATTAATTTTTTCTCTTCAAGCGAAGTACTGAACTTGGCATATTACTTCTTCTGCACGGTAAACTAAATTTCTGCATTCGGTTATTTTTTTCTCGAACAGATTCAATTTAATTTCAGTACGAAATAATATATGGCTTTGTTTTTGAGTGCTGCCCCCTCTGAGAAACATTTAAAATTTATCAGAAGTAATGATTCGAAAGATAGCACTTTATTCTTATTTCCCGTGAAAAGATCACTCAGATTCGTCGCACGTTTACTGTACAATCATGTTACAGTTTATAAATTCTTTGCTAATCATCGGCAAGCCAACGCACGTGCTCCGCTCCACTGCTCCTCAGAGATGAATCCAGGTAGTGATTCTTTCCGTTTCTTACTCGATAGCGCCTGATTTAGTTTTAGGTAAATACAGGCAGTGTGTTTACTTGGTCAAAGCAATTAAAGACTTATTAAGTAAATGTTCCGTGTGGTTTTGAAAACAATTCGGTGTTTTAATTTTTCCTGTTTTTCATGTTTTTCTCCTCATTAGCTCAATGGTTTCGCTGTTTGAACCGAAACTAATGTTTTCCGCCCTTTGCCGCCTCTATAATTTTGCCGCCGTAGGCGGCTGCCCAGTCTTGCGTAATGGTAGAAACGGCCCTACATTAACGTTACGAAATTTCAATGCGTCATGAACAATATCGCATCAAAAAAAGTGCTGAACTGTTACGAAATGGTTCACAGTTGCACAAGCCGTTCGTTCAAAATTGTTGGCTCAGTGGCTTTGATATTCTGCGGGGTTGCAACTGCTACCGGCCGTCCGGAAGGTGGCGCACCACTGCGGCTCACGCTGCTTTCTTGGAAGCATGCACACACCCGGAGACATTGCTGCCGCTCGTACAATTGTCGCCATACACGCCACGCACATCTCCGTGAATTTCATTCATTTTATGCCCTTTGGCCCACGAATACCGAATTGCACTACGCTGCTCTTCACAAGTTGACAACAGTAACATGCGAGCCTTTCTTGTTTCGTAGTTCGGGGATCTCTCGCTATAGCTGCACATGGCAGAAAAATACCCTCTGTAACACAAACTTCAGACTCAATCCTCGCGATATTTCAACATTCCAGCTGCAATACCAGGGAGGAAAGAAACTGAGAGACACCTCCACGTGTTTCCTTCTTCAGTTTTAAAACCTCGTACAGAATATCACTAACAGCTGCAGCGTTTGGTTCTTATAAACTTACGTTGTGTGACATTTCAAACGTTCCCTCTCCAGCTCTCCCATAGCCCAGGACTACAACAGTGTGTAGCTGTTCAGTCACAGTTTCAGGGAACATATTTATTTTACGTAAATACTTAGTTATAGCAACATTATGTCGAAGAAGAGACTCTCGAGAAATACGTCTGATATCTTCTTTGCTTTTGTATTCCCGTCCAATCTTTCTCCTTAGAAAGTGTAATTCTCTCACTTCTTCTGTTGTATGTTATTTCGTTCTGTCTGCAAAGTTACCATTTAATTGTTTTGTGTTTCCATCGCGAACATATTACTGCAGAGCATTTTAGGCTGTAATCCATTCCACACAATAGTTCTCTGTTTATCTTAATGTCGAACGAAACAGTGGTGAACTTCCTCTTATGCTTTTATCCACGCTGTGAAATTATATTCCAGTTTATTCTTCGTTTCTTCCACTTACAAGGCAAACAGTAGTGGCGATACGGTGCAGATAGCTTATCGCTACTTGTGTTCGAGAAATAGTGTACGCTGTAAGACCCTCTGCGTAATTTATTCCGGTTTTTCTCAAGTTTCCGAAAATCGTGTTCCTCCTACATTAGTGAAGTTCATCTGAATGTCGACGAATGATGGATATTCGGGAATAATGTTCTTACAACGAACTGTAGGCTATCACTCATACACCCTTTACAGAAATAACGTGTCATTCTATGCAAATGTCACTGTACCCACTGCTTCTTAGGTTCAATAGTCTTCGTAGCCGAGGTCAATAACGCACGCGTATGTAATGATGCTCGAATCGGAGATACGCCGGTTCGATAGCTGGTGGTGGGTGAAATTTTCGTTGCCAGCATTTGGCCGACAGGGGAAGGAGAGGGGGAAGCGCAAAGTTTTAGAAAACTAATCTTGGCACCTGTGTCCTGGATTAAATTTCAAACCTCTCCGCAGCGTCTCATGAAGTGAGGCCACAATTGATAGTGATCCGTCCGTAAGATGGGACGTTAACGTCGGCAGCCGTGTTGGTGCCATTCAACAGGAGTAGGCTATGTGTCGGCAATGGGTTTAAAACTCTCCCTTCTCTCGTCATCTTCATCGTCACAGAACATAGACAATAGATTATAAACTCACCTACACGAACACAGATACGACGCATCTCCCACAAATTAGTAGAGAAGAGCCTTATGTGTGTGGAGGAAGAGTACTGTTTCCGACAGGCCACTGAACCCATTCCGTAGAATATTTCATCCAAGAATGCCACATGGCGTTTAGATCTACAAGATCAAGGTTACCGACAGTGGATCTTCCATCCTTAGCTCAAAAAACTATCATACATATCTCTCTTTGCTTGGTTAAAATGAAATACGCAAATATTCTACCACAGTGACGCTGCATTACTCACGTATATGTTTAGATATAATTTGACCTTCCAGTCGGGATGATTTTTTGTCGGCAGGCTTAGCTTAGCTTAGGATGTCACACCAAACATACATACTGTGTTGAGAGATTCCGAATTTAACGTAACGGTACACGATCGCTACCTGGTGAGAGGCAAGGAAAATACTCGCCGGTACCACTGGCACACTAGACTGCTAATGAGAAGGAGCGCCTATTAGGTCAATTAATTATGGTATAGTGAGAGAACGTCGAGACTGTGTGGCGAGGGTCAGTCAGAATACGCAACAGCACTCTGCTAGAGGCAGGAGGGTTATGACTGCCGAAAATCTTTATTAGACGTGCTGCAGGAGTAAGATTCTACACTGCTTCACGAAAACGTGCAAAATTGCTGAACGCCACAAGACAAAATGGTTCAAATGGCTCTGGCAAATGGCAATGGGACGTAACATCTCAGGTCATCAGTCCTTGAGACTTAGAACTACTTAATCCTAACTAACCTAAGGACATCACACACATCCATTCCCGAGGCAGGATTCGAACCTGCGACTGTAGCAGCAGCGCGGTTCCGGACTGAAGTGCCTAGAACCGCTCGGCTACAACGGCCGACTGCCACAAGACAGACGGAGACGTCACTTCGTATGGCGCCTAATGCTAACCTTCCTATGCAGCGCCGAAAGAACGAAGCTAAAAGCGTAGTGGGTCATTAGCCTTGCTTTACATTCGAACGACGCTAATTCCGTGCAAATCAGCGTTCACTGCTATCGAAGTGTGATCACTGGCAGGAGAGCTTTACCTTCTACAATGACAAGGAGAAGTTCATAACAAGGCGGTCTTAAACCTATGAGCACACAATTAAAGAAAAGGAATGAAAACATGAGAATGACGTACATACATTTAGTGACTTTATTGAATAGTAATATACTAATGGGATAATGGTTATTAGTGCACTATCGCACGGATTTCCGGCTTGGGAAGGAGCGCCTGGTCCCCGGCACGAATCCGCCCGGCGGACTTGTGTCGAGGTCCGGTGAGCCGGTCAGTCTGTGGATGGTTTTTGGCGGTTTTCCATCTGCCTCGGCAAATGCGGTCTGGTTCCCCTGATTCCGCTTCAGCTACACTATGTCGGCGATTGCTGCGCAAACAAGTTCTCCACGTACGCCTACACCACCTTTACTCTACCACGCAAAAGTAGGGAATACACTCATCCTGTGTGAAACGTTCCCTGGGGATGTCCACCAGGGGCCGAACCGCTCAATAACCCTGAAAGAGTGGTTCGGTGTGGGGCGGCGGAGGGGTGGACTGCGGTAGTCGTCGTGGGGTTGTGGACCAATGCGGCTGCGGCGTGGACGGAGCCTCTCCGTCGTTTCTAGTCCCCCGGTTAACATACAATAAAATACAATTCAAGGCGATTAGTTCCACAAACTAGACTTAAACGGTTCAAATGGCTCTGAGCACTATGCGACTTAACTTCTGAGGTCATCAGTAGCCTAGAACTTAGAATTAATTAAACCTAACTAACCTAAGGACATCACCCACATCCATGCCCGAGGCAGGATTCGACCCTGCGACCGTAGCGGTCACGCGGTTCCAGACTGTTGCGCCTAGAACTGCACGGCCACTCCGGCCGGCATGTATATTTGTTTGCTGCGCTTATTGGTTATTACAGTCACATTATACAGATCAAATGCAAGTGATTACAGTTTTGTAGATTGGACATACTTTAATATTATTGGTTTCTTTCGAGATTTCCGAAGCGTAAAATCTTCTAGCATGTCCTCGAAGACCAATTATTGAAGACTTTAAATTTCTATGTACGTGGTTGACTTATTAGTAAGTCGTTCCTGTAATACAGTCGTTGTAATTCATTTTTTATTCTCTTTAATTGTGAAAATGTAATATCTCCACTGCAGTTGGTTACTGTTCCCACTGTTGAAGAACAATGCGGGGATGGTGATTGCGTCTTTCAACACGGTCGAGAACCTGTTCATAATGTACGACCTGTGCCGGATTGGTTAAAGGACAATAACATCCCTTTAATGGACTGTCCTGCACAGAGTCCTGTCGTGAATCCTACAGACCACCTTTAGGATGTTTTGGACCGTCGACTTCGTTGCCAGGCCTCACTGACCGACATCGATACCTATCCTCAGTGCTGCACTTTGCGAAGAATGGACTGCCATTCCAGCACCTGAGTAAACTTACGTCTGCGAGAGTGGAAGCTGTCATCAAGGCTAAAGACGTGCCAACACCATACTGAATTTCAGAATTACCGATGGAGGACGCTACGAGCTTTTGAGTCAATTCAGCCAGGTGTCCGGATACTTTGATCACGTTGTGTACGAGATAGTAAGTACAGCACCTGGAACCACACTCAACAGCGCATATATACAAAGCATCGTAACGGCGCATTATCTCTGGGTGGAGCGCCCTCTGTTGACTGGTCTAGGTTACATATAGAGTTATGGTATTTGTGCCTATTACATCAGTCATAGGGAATTCAGTAATAGATTACTCTGTCGCCCCAGTCCCACGTTACGGCTGGGAATGACTTGCTGGTAAATAATCTGCTCGGGGTTTGCGGGATATTCACAGCGGCCACCACACTGATTCCGTAGCATTAGCATGCGGCGGCTAAGCAGAGGCGGGGTGGCCGCCCCCAGGGCAAGGTGGAGGCGGAGGCGGGCAGGAACCGGCGCGGCCGCCATGTTTTATTCATCGCCTGCGTCCGCGTGGCGCGCCCGGCTAATCTTCTGGCCATCCGTCAAAGCAGTGCAAACACGGCGAGACAAAGGAGGCGTGCCAGGCAGCACGCGGCCCGGCGTGCGATCGCGCCCGTGTCGCCGGGGGCTCACTTTTGACTCCCAGCCCCTGCCTTCTGCAGTTAGGTAAACACCTTCCCCAGCTCAACTGTATCTGGTGTCGTAATACCAGCTGAAGAAAAGTCACCGCCGAGGCTCTGCGTAACATTGGTTGCTGACTCATATACTGTTGACCATTAAAACTGCACCACCAGGAACGACAGCAAATAAATCATCATCATCATCATCATCATTCAAGACTGATTATGCCTTTCAGCGTTCAGTCTGAAGCATAGTCCCCTTTATAAAATTCCTCCATGATCCCCTATTCCGTGCTAACATTGGTGCCTCTTCTGATGTTAAGCCTATTACTTCAAAATCATTCTTAACCGAATCCAGGTATCTTCTCCTTGGTCTGCCCCGACTCCTTCTACCCTCTACTGCTGAACCCATGAGTCTCTTGGGTAACCTTGCTTCTCCCATGCGTGTAACATGACCCCGCCATCTAAGCCTGTTCGCCCTGACTGCTACATCTATAGAGTTCACTCCCAGTTTTTCTTTGATTTCCTCATTGTGGGCACCCTCCTGCCATTGTTCCCATCTACTAGTACCTGCAATCATCCTAGCTACTTTCATATCCGTTACCTCAACCTTGTTGATAAGGTAACCTGAATCTACCCAGCTTTCGCTCCTATACAACAAAGTTGGTCGAAAGATTGAACGGTGCACAGATAACTTAGTCTTGGTACTGACTTCCTTCTTACAGAAGAGAGTAGATCGTAGCTAAGTGCTCACTGCATTAGCTTTGCTACACCTCGCTTCCAGTTCTTTCACTATGTTGCTATCCTGTGAGAATATACATCCTAAGTACTTGAAACCGTCCACCTGTTCTAACTTTGTTCCTCCTGTTTGGCACTCAATCCGTTTATATCTCTTTCCCACTGACATTAATTTCGTTTTGGAGATGCTAATCTTCATACCATAGTCCTTACATTTCTGATCTAGCTATGAAATATTACTTTGCAAACTTTCAATCGAATCTGCCATCACAACTAAGTCATCCGCATATGCGAGACTGCTTATTTTGTGTTCACACATCTTAATCTCACCCAGCCAGTCTATTGTTTTCAACATATGATCCATATATAATATGAACAACAGTGGAGACAGGTTGCAGCCTTGTCTTACCCCTGAAACTACTCTGAACCATGAACTCAATTTACCGTCAACTCTAACTGCTGCCTGACTATCCATGTAAAGACATTTAATTGCTTGCAAAAGTTTGCCTCCTATTCCGTAATCTCGTAGAACAGACAATAACTTCCTCCTAGGAACCCGGTCGTATGCCTTTTCTAGATCTATAAAGCGTAGATGCAATTCCCTGTTCCATATACATAACTACATTCTCTTAATGTGTTAGAGGAGCTTGAAATTAATAAAGCATAAATATAGAATCTAGTAAACTGCTTAACTGACAAAATGACTTTGTGCCCACTGCCTGCTTTGCTTCATTTGACAATGTGTTACTCTAATCACTGCACGCCTTGTATTAACTGCATCACACATTTACTTCGTTTTCATACGTTTTACGCCTGTCTCTAGTATGTTGTTGTTCCTTCTCTATTCATTTCATAGACTGCATAATTCAGATAATGTGGATCATCCACTGTTACGGAATTTGATCATTCTCTTCTTGCAACGGAGTGCCGCAGGGTACGAGGGCCCTCTGCCGGTCAAGTTCCTCCAACCACTTCCCGCCTCTGCGGAATTCTGGCGTTAGCGCCGACAGAGGGCGCTGATTATGTGCAGCACTACGTTTTCATTCATTTGTGGCTCCTTCAGCGATTTGTTTTATGGTTGTTTTACATTACCCGGTGCACTATCAACGATGTTTAATATTTACGTCATTTTCTAGAATATTGGCACTAGAGCACACGTCAACCACGGTTTTTTAACTCTTCCTCTTCTTAACAATATTACTTTTGTCGTGTTCTTCTTTATATTGATTTTTATTATTGTAATGCCTTTTATATGTTATAAGTTTATTACAGACTTAAACTATTGTATCCCCATTTATTTTCGCTGCTTCAATTAATTATTGAAAACTAGTGTATGCCGACATTAGCGACATCTGGTGGCTACTGTACGGCAGCTTGTTTTAAATGGTTCGAATGGCTCTGAGCACTATGGGACTCAACTGCTGAGGTCATTAGTCCCCTAGAACTTAGAACTAGTTAAACCTAACTAACCTAAGGACATCACAAACATCCATGCCCGAGGCAGGATTCGAACCTGCGACCGTAGCGGTCATGAGGTTCCAGACTGCAGCGCCTTTAACCGCACGGCCACTTCGGCCGGCGCTTGTTTTAAACAGTGGTACTACTGACAACATGACTCGTGCATGTGATGTTATTTATATGTATTTGACGATGCTGGTGCTGATTCCGCATTTAACAATTGACGATGCCACTATGGCTGCAGTACATTAGGACTTTGTTTTTATGAAAGAGGTGTGCCTCTTCATATTTAAAGCGCACAAATGTAGATTTTGTCAGTACTACTTTTCATTATGGTCTATGTATTGTTCTTAAGCTGTATACAGTTTGCGAGGGTATTTATGTTTTTCCCATTTTTGCTGCAGATATGATGATCGTTATTAAAGACCGAAACCGGTAATCTGTTAACAAATGGTTCAAATGGCTCTTAGTACTATGGGAGTACTATGGGACTTAACTTCTGAGGTCATCAGTCCCATAGAACCTAGAACTACTTAAACCTAACTAATCAAAGGACATCACACACATCCATGCCCGAGGCAGGATTCGAGCCTGCGACCGTAGCGGTCACGCGTTTCCAGACTGTAGCGGCAAGAACCACTCGGCCATTCCGGCCGGCAATCTGTTAACAAAACGTTTGTGCCCACAGACGTAAATGAAAGGAAACTTATTACATATACGGGTCACTGTTTTTTCGCAATGATGTCGCAGCTTGTCAAACTATATTCTTCTTGTTGTGTCTATAAAGTACAGTATAAGGAACACGTGATTAAATTTGTTTGTTTTTTTATGATACGTGGGCGGAGAAATTCAGTATGTAGAGTTGCCGCTTCTGAAAATAACTGTAGCTCTAACACGATTGCCATAGCTCGGCATAAGACCTTAATACGTTAATCTTTAACCAACGAAATTATCTTCTCGAGTAACGGATTAACTTTTACATTAATTTTAAAAAACGATGTCAAACTCTTTAACTTCTGTTAACTTTATTTGAGTCCGTTAATTTGGTACTCTATTTTAACTAAAGTTCAGTATTGGCCACAACACTTATGTCTCAATAACATAGCTGACCAGTTTCGGTTATATTTATATAACCATCTTCAGACCCATGGCTTCCTTGGAGGATGATAGGCGGAGCTCTCCTCAGCTGCTACGAAGTCAGCTGAGGGGAGCTCCGCCTACCATCCTCCAAGGAAGCCATGGGTCTGAAGATGGTTATATAAGTATAACCGAAACCGGTCACCTATCTTAGTGAGACATAAGTGTTGTGATCAAGACTGAACTTTAGTTAAAATATAATACTCTATTGATCACTGTCTCCAGAAAAGTTTACCAAAATTGTAATTAGGTACTCAGTATTTATGACAAAGATGACTCCTTGCTGCCCGCAGAGATCTGACAAGTTGAAAAAGTGTGTGGATACGCCCTGGTTGACTGTGGAAACTAAACCATGGAATCATAGTCTAGCTCTTCTAAAACTAAATTAAACTAAACTCCGTCCGAGCAGGCATTGGAAGGCCCAACGGTACCGACTGACCACCGTGTCATCCTCAGTCCACAGGCGTCACTGGGTGTGGCAATGGAGGAACATGTGGTCAGCATACCGCTCTGCCGGCCGTATGTCAATCTACAGGAGTCGCTACTTCTCAATTAAGTAGCCCCTCAGTTTTCTTCCCAAGGGCTGAATGCACCCCGCTTGCTAACAGCGCTCGGCAGACAGGATGAGCACGGTAATCTGCGGGCGGAGTCCAGACCACCGTTTCCGGCTTTGGCGTATTTTTACATCTTTGCATTTGGTTTATTGGACGTCAGGTAGCCTCAGCAAGTCATTCGGTAGACTGACACTGGTCTGAGCTACCATACTGTCAAGTGAATGCAACTCTTGGTTGACTATCTCATCGCTCGCGAAAGCGTGTTTTGCCGGACCTACTCAGAGGTCGATTCCTGGTGCACCGTCTGTGACTGGCCTTTGTGTTTTATTACTGTATTTGCTGTTTTATTGTATGTTCCTAAATTTTTACAGAATTACCATTCTTGTCGTTACAGCAGGTTTAAATGATTGTGCTACCAAGTTTATTATCATTTTGTGCCACCTGTTTGGTGATCAGTTTCTTGACCTTTTAAATTAACATTTGCTGCTGTATTTGCTGTTTTACTGTATGTTTTTTTAAATTTTTAATATGATTGTCATTCTTGGCGTTACAGCAGAATTAAATGGTTGTGCTACCAAGTTTACCATCATTTTATCTCACCCATTTGGTGATCAGTTGCCTGTCTTGGTAAATTAACCTTTGCTATTGCATTGGTGTTTTACAGTATATTTGTTAATTTTTTTTATAATTGCCGTTCTTGGCGTTGAAGGCCTTCAGCCGTGACGGTAGTTACTTGCCTTAAAATTCTAATTGGAATCACATTGGCTTGTTTTTAAAACATTACTTGCTGTGTTTGTATTTTATGGTCATTCGATAAATTGTAACGCACTGAAAGCACTATTAATTACACAGTTGTATATTCCTTCATTAATAACGTGTGATATCTTTATTTATTGCTGGGTCTGGAATTACCGTTTTAAAATAAATGTGTGTAATTGCAAAAGGGAACCAATAGTAACTGATTATGGCCCCATCCACAATTGTAACCGAATCCTGCCTTCCTTGACTACCAGGTTTCACCTATATTCTACGAATCAGCAGGACACAACAAGAACTAACAGCTCCGGTCTCGTAAACTGACGAAAACTGACGGGAGAGCGGTGTACTGACCACATGCCCCTCCATATCTCCGTCCAGTGACGCCCGTGGCTGAGGATGACATGGCGACCGGTCGGTAACGTTGGACCTTCATGGCCTGTTAGGAAGGAGTTTAATTTAGTTGTTTGAAGTGTATTACGTGTTTGGAGGTGACTGTTTCCTCACATGCGCCATCTTGGCTCGGACGGATGTTCATACGATGTAAGTGTGCGTGATATGGACCATGTCCGGTAAGGAAATGTATAATTCCACAGCTTGGGTTAATGAACGGCAATGAGCTTGGTCGTCCATTGATTCCATTCCTGTTGACAGTCGTGGGTTCCCTGTCAATGGCCGCGCGGGATTAGCCGAGCGGTCTAGGGCGCTGCACTCATGGACTATGCGACTGATCCCGGAGGAGGTTCGAGTCCTCCCTCGGGCATGGGTGTGTGTGTTTGTCCTTAGGATAATTTAGGTTAAGTAGTGTGTAAGCTTAGGGACTGATGGCCTTAGCAGTTAAGTCCCATAAGATTTCACACACATTTTTTTCCCTGTCAACTCGAGCAGCGACCTCACGGGATGGTAACGACAACTCATCATCCTGCCGATGTCGAATTCCGACACGTGTTTGTCAGAGTTACTCCTCCTAACGCCATGATTATCACAATCTTCTCACAAACAACAATTAACTGCCAAATATGGCAACTTACCATCACAGCAGTAACGTCTGCAGCTGTGAACAGTGAACCGCAGGCGCAGCCTTTCGAAGCAGCTGCACCAAACAATATATGTTACCGGCCACAACACCCTGCGTCTGAACCCCTGCTCCGCAATGGATTACCCGAAATACCACGAGTGAATACTTTCTCGTGAGCGTGCTCACTCAGCCACCTACTTCAAGCAAACAACACCTTAAGCCTTAGACGACTACGCCGGCCGCTGTGGCCGAACGGTTATAGGCGCTGCAGTCCGGAACCGCGCCGCTGCTGCGGTCGCAGGTTCGAATTCTGCCTCGGGCATGGATGTGTGTGATTTCCTTATGTTAGTTAGGTTTGAGTAGTTCTAAGTCTAGGGGAATTATGACCTCAGATGTTAAGTCCCATAGAGATGGGAGCCATTTGAACCATATTTTACCCTAGTACGAAATTGTAGTGCCTGTGTTGTGAAGAAGTACGATGCACTGTTGCCCCGAACATGCAAGCATATCCGAAGGAGCAGGCACTGCTGTGTCTACAGCTGCTGTGATAGACGTGAAAAGTAAACACAGGTGCGAATATGAACCACTTTCAGCTGTACAATGGTACGACGACAATGAAAATTTGTGTCGGATCAGGATTCGAATGTGGATTCCCCGTTTTACGCGAGCTGTCGCGTTAAGGGGGGGGGGGGGGGGGGTAGAACGTCAAACGGGCCGTCTTGGAACAGGAGAGACACCGCAGGACATTTTAATTTCCACTGTCTACACTTTTACAAATATATGCATAAAACTTTGTCAGCATGACGAGGAAGGATTCAGGTTTCACAATCACAGCAGTAGAAGCTCAAAAACATAACAAAATATTTTTTTTACATGTAAAAGTTCATAACTTTTTCAACTCTGTCGGCTGCTTTTGTTGCTATAGGTACACGTTTCTTCATAAGTAAGAGAGATTCTTAGATGATTTTGCACAGCATACAAACCATACTTATAGGTGTATGAAACTCTAGAAATTATTTAATTTATGAAAAATTGCATGTGCTGTTATATATTAAACTTCATTTTTAGAAAAAACTCAAATTTTATGGTTAATTATCTCAATTTTTACCACAGTTTTTAATAGATTTGGAAAATTCTAGAGCTTCATACGCCTGTAAGTATGGTTTATATGCTGTGCAAAATTCATCGAAGAATCTCCCTTACTTATGAAGAAAAGTGTACCTATAGCGACAAATGCAGCCAATGGTAAGTGAAGAAAAGGTCAAATACAAATGTCAAAAAAATAAATTATTTTCTTATATTTTTGAACTTACACCACTATAAGTGTAAATCCTGAATCTTTTCTGGTCATTCTGACAAAGTTTTATGAATTTATTTTTAAAAGTATGGACAGTGGAAATTAAAATGTCCTGTGGTGTCTCTCCTGCTCCAAGTCATCCCGTTTGACGTCCTACCCACCTTAAACGCTTCGGCTATCCGAGCATGGTTCACGGAGAGACCCAAACTCCCACATATCCCTGGATTCGAACCTGGATTCCCCGTTTTACGTGAGCTGTCGCGTTAAGCGCTTCGGCTGTCCGAGCATGCTTTACGGAGAGACCCATACTTCCACATGTCCTAGTGACTGCTTCCCATAGTGCTCGCACAATAATGTGAATCCGGCACGGGCGGAGACTTCTTTAGTTTTTCGTGTCAGATTGGATGTCCTTCGAACACTGCATCGAACATCTTCACAACACAGGCACTGCACTTTCGTATTTCTCGGCCGATATTGTGCCTGCGACTAACAAAGGAAATGATGTCTCCTCTGTACGGTAGTAACATCAATCGGATGCACCAGTACGTGTATGACACATGGATGACAACATATGAAATTTGAGTCTCGGCGTGGGACGTAGTCCGATAGCCAAAGCGGTTAAGGCGACCGATCGCGTAAAGCGGGAAATCTGAGTTCGAGTACCAGTTTGCACAAATTTTCATTGTCATTATTCCATTATACAGCTAGAGATGATACATATTCCCGGCTACGTATACATTTCATGTCTTACACCAGGGCCGGCTACGGCGTCCCAAACTTCACGCGTATTGCACGTATGAGCCGCGGACGAACTAAGTCCGGCCTGTCGCTCGGCTTCGCTCGGTCCTCCTCGTAAGCATGCAGAACAGTGCGAAATTTCAATTAGCTTTGTTGTGTGCCATATTTCAGCACAAGTCTGTTCAGTTTGGCAGAATCAAGCTCTTTAATCTTCGCTGTTTATTCGTGGTACAAAGGACGTTCGCTAGTTCAGTGGCTATTTGCACAAAGGAGGCAGTTTAGCAACCTATCGTCGGAATACTTTAAACTGAATGGGAATTACAGAAGGGAGGGATAAGAATTCTCAATTTGCATATGTGACAGGTAGTGCAAATTTGCTCTGGAACGACAATACACTACCGTGCAGAAAGAATTTAAGGATTTAGTTGACAATAAAAGAGCAAAACATTACAAAGACCGGCAGATGAGATACATTGTTGTGTGCATCAAAAAGCACTTTGTACTAAATGAGCAGGACCGGAGCACTCCAGCCGCTGGTGGCCGAGCGGCTCTAGCCGCTTCGGTCCGGAACCACGCTGCTGCTACGGTCGCAGGTTCGAATCCTGCCTCGGGCATGGATATGTGTGATGTCCTTAGGTTAGTTAGGTTTAAGTAGTTCTAAGTCTAGGGGACTGATAACCTCAGATGTTAAGTCCCATAGTGCTCAGAGCCATTTGAACCGTGAACCGTGTTTTTTTTTTTTTTTTTTTTTTTTTTTTTTTTTTTTTTTACTGGAGCACGTGAAGAATTTCGTGGTACGAAAAACAATACAGCCTCCCCGGAAATGTTTTAACCACAAGTTGCACATGAAAGTTCTAAGGCATATAGATGTAGCGCTGTGTCATATTCCAGTAGAACCTATAATTTTCCAGTGTCGTACCTCACACGCATGTTCTCTCGTGGCTCACTCCTAACGACACTCTTAATTCACCACAAGAGTTCCTACGAGGGTTGTCCAGAAAGTAATGCACCATAATTTTTTTTCTCAGCCGGAAACAATGCTACGAATGCGAAACGTTACGTAAGTATTATTTGAAGTCTCCTGAGTGAGCACGCCAAGTTTCCGTCACTTCCGACAGATAGCGTAGCTGCAGGACGGTTTCAAAATGGCGTTTGTAGGTGATCTGCGTTACAAGCAACGTGCCGTCATTGAATTTCTCGCTGCAGTGAAAGAAACTCTGGGGAATATTGAATTTCTCGCTGCAGTGAAAGAAACTCTGGGGAATATTGACAAACGCTTGTGCAAAGTCTATGGAGCATCTGCTGTCGACAGAAGTACAGTTAGTCGCTGGTCACGGAGGCTTAGGTAATCCTGAAGGCGGTTCGGTGGAGATGCACAATTTGCATCGGTCGGGGAGACCATCCACGGCTGTCACACTTGACACATCTGACCTAGCCCCCTCGGACTACCAGGTTTTTGGCCCATTAAAGGATGACATTTATGGAAGACATTTCGAGAACGATAAAGGGGTGATTCACATAGTGAAGCATTGGCTCCGCCACCAAGATTGGTACCGACATGGCATACACGACCTTGTTTCGCGCTGATTGAAGGCCGTAGAACAGGATGGAGATTACGTGGAAAAATAGGGTGTTCAGATAAAATACCATGTATTCGTGTGTGTAATTCTCATTATGTTCAATAAAGAATTGTTGATGGAAGAAAATGCGGTGCATTACTCTCTGGGCAACCCTCGCAGAAAAACAACCAAAAAACCAAAGTAAGGCAGATCCCTATGACAGTGATAAAGAACCCATTACACATGTGTCTACACCTAAGAATAAAAAAAATAGTTCAAATGGCTCTGAGCACTATGGGACTCAACTGCTGAGGTCATTAGTCCCCTAGAACTTAGAACTAGTTAAACCTAACTAACCTAAGGACGTCACAAACATCCATGCCCGAGGCAGGATTCGAACCTGCGACCGTAGCGGTCTTGCGGTTCAAGACTGCAGCGCCTTTAACCGCACGGCCACTTCGGCCGGCACCTAAGAATCGAAACAATACGTGGTAGAGCACATGTAATATTTCTGGCCTATTCAGCCATCATATTAGGCTCCAGGAAGCTATTCCCAGGACATTGGAGATGCAAGAAGCATGCAATGTGGGATGAGGTACCGGTGACAGATGTTTGATTCGGTACCATTCCCGTGAGAAAGACCTCCTGCATGGTGCTGCTGCTCTGTGATTGGCTGCTGTGTTCGGCGGTAGGGCGACAAAACGTTAAACTTTAGCTGCTATTATTAATTAAACCTGTTATCCAAATTACTTCACTTTTTTAAATAAATATCTCTCAACAGCCAGCTATCAATCAGTCATTTCAAAATTATTAAAATCAAAGTATTACTAAAACTGACGATATTACTGCCTTGCTGGCTTGGCGCGCGAAGTGTCTCGGGCAGTCCGGCTCTCCAGTTCTGACCGTTCCAGTAGACAGACATGTTGTCTGTTATAGCAGTATTTGTTTCATGCAGTTTTATTTACTACAGTTACGACCGTCGCTAGGTAAAGACATGTTGTCTGTAATAGTAGTATTTGATTCATGTAATTTTATTCTCCAGTTCTGACGGTTCCAGTAGACAGACATGTTCTCTGTGACAGGATGTAATTCACGTTATTTTAGCCAGATATAATGACTGTGGAAAGATATGTTCAATACGTTGTGATAAAGAATAGTTTTCTCGTGTCTACATCAATAAAAACGCGAGTGGCATCCCAAATGAGTTATAGTTTATTCGTAGCAGCAGTTCCTTGCGAAGTTAATTTCAGCCTCAAGAGAAAGGGTCCACGACCTGCGTGCTGTTTTCTGCGCTGGGGACATCATCATCATGAAGACAGCAGGTTAGTGAAGTGTACAAGAACTTATGTACTCCACACAGGGCAGTGGAAACAACTAGGCACCTCACGTGTACTGCGTGCACAGTACAAATGTGCTCAGTGACACGTCATCTGCAGTAATGCAGAGGAGATAAAGAAGGATGAAAGTATTAACACTAACTCACTTTTATTCCTTTTTTTCTTGCCGTACACAGGAGGAGATGATTTTGGGTTTTTCAAATTCTTTTATACGAGGTGAAACGTGCAGATCAGTCTCGTGGATGCTTTTTCTCTGCCTCGAAAAGTCTTCCCACAAGCACGCCACAAACTTTACGACCTAATGTTTTGTGCATGGCTGTGATGTACCACTAAGTGGATTACGCCTGTCAGAGCAAAAAAAGCGTTTTGTGTCCACGCATCCACACTCGAAGACCTTAGCTGCTGTTCAGGGGAAAGTAAGAGTTAATGACTTGCTCTTGCCACACGTACTTGGCGGTAGTATCAAACCGAAAACTATACGGCTTCTCATAGCTATAATTAACAGTCAGCAAATGGTGTAAATACTAATGTAGCATTGTTCAGTACACTATCCCCAGTCACCAACAGAAATCTGCACTTATAACTATAATCCATTGCACCATTAAAAAGCATTCAGAAAGCTATGAATAAATATCTATTTCCTGTTACTGGGGAACATCTGGAGTATGTCGCATCATGCTAATATTTACTGTAATACTAAGAAGCAATATGTAATAGGACGAACAGATAGGGAACGTTAGACATTTTGGAAGGGTTCTCGCATGGTGCACAATATTTAAAAGAGAGTTCTACAGTACCATAGCGTGGCCACTTCCAGAGCATGCCAGGTAGGAATGCACTAAACACTCGGTCATCAGAACCAGGTGCAACGATCGGACGTGACAATCAACACTGATGTTTTACAGGGTCTTCCAGCTAAGTAACTGAGAATTAGAGATAATGTTTATATTCCGTGCAGACAAAGCAAATAGAAGGGGATTTGATTTGTCACACATTTCCTGTCAACATCGGCGTTCAAGGACTCCTTTTTCCGTCCACTCTGGAATGTGATAACTCTGAGTTGAAATGAGGATATAACTTACCCGCAAGGAAACCTTGACAGAAATGCAAACAGTCGCGCCGCGGGTATAAATCGGGAAGTGCGACGTTTGTCAAATGAAAGCCGCTTGAATACAATGGCCGTCAGAGCCGTCACATGCGAATTAGCATAACATACGGGACTGCGCTGCGGGCGAACTGGCTTCATATACTAGGCGAGGTGTCGGCGGGCGCAGGCAGCGTGCAAGGTGCCTCTACTTCATAACAGCCACATCCAGCCGAACGTAGGTGCTGCACACGACCGAACACTCGTCATGTGGACAGCGGTGTGCTGGCCGTCATCCGCTCCGTCATAAGCAGTCGCCTCATTTGGCGTGGAGTTATTGTGCTCGTTGAGCGCAGAACTTATAAAGGAAAGAAGGAAGGCGTTAAGTGCCCATCGACGGCAGAAGTTATTAAAGACAGAGAATAGCGTCAGGATGGACCACAATGGAGGAAGAAATTGGTCGGTGATTTTTATAACCCGATCTACACTGAAGAGCCAAAGAAACTGGCACAGCTGCCTAACATCTTGTGGGCGCCTCCGCGAGCACGCAGAAGTGCCGCAACACGACGTGGCATGGACGCGACTAATGTGTGACCTAGTGCTGGAGGGAACTGGCACTATGAATCCTGCAGGGCTGTTGATAAATCCGTAAGAGTACGAGAGGGTGGAAAAGTACTGTGTCGATAGAACACAGTCTTTGGTACCCCTTCCCCACAATATTTTCTATGTGATCATTCCAAGTTAAGTTGCTCGTAATTGCAATTCCTAGACAGTTAATTGAACTAGCAGTATTTACATTCGTGCGATTTACCACGTAACTAAAATTTAACAGTATGTTTTTAACACTCATGCGGATGGCTTCACACTTTCTGTTATTTATGGTCAATTCCCACCATACATGTATCTTGTATAAACCACTTTGTAGTTTTTTGTCTTCTTTTGTAGTTCTAAGGCGTATTTTTGACGCGATGTTACGACTCCAGCAGCGACAGACATCCTCCCTCGGGCATGGGTGTGTGTGTTGGTCCTTAGGATAATTTAGGTTAAGTAGTGTGTAAGCTTAGGAACTGATGACCTTAGCAGTTAAGTCCCTTAGGATTTCACACACATTTGAACATCCTTAGAGGCTACGGAAATGTAAATAGTTGATTCTCGAAGATTTCGTTTTGGAATCATCGGTATTCTGACTGACTCGATGCGGCTCGTCACGACTCCTTGTGCTGAGTTCACTCCTTCATCTCAGAGCAGCACTTACACCCAACGTCCTTAATTACTTGTTGGATGTATTGCAACCTCAGAGTTCCCCTACAGTCGCTACACTCTACAGCTTCTAGTACCATTATTATTACTCTCGAGTCAGAAACAAACAAATTTACAGTAGCCATTCACATCAATATATGCATTAAAATTTCTACACCAGAAAGAAAGGCAGATGATAAACGGGTATTCATTGGACAGATATAGTATACTAGAACTGACATGTGATTACATTTTCACGCAATTTGGGTGCATAGATCCTGACAAATCAGTACCCAGAACAACCACCTCTGGCCGTAATAACGGCCTTGACACGCCTGGGCATTGAGGCAAACAGAGCTAGGGCGGCGTGTACAGGTACAGCTGCCCATGTAGCTTCAACACGATACTACAGTTCGTCAAGAGTAGCGACTGGCGTGTTGTGACGAGCCAGTTGCTCGGTCACCATTGACCAGACGTTTTCAATTGGTGAGAGATCTGGAGAAAGTGCTGGCCAGGGCAGCAATCGAACATTTTCTGTATCCAAAAGGACCCGTACAGTACCTGCACCTTGCGGTCGTGCATTATCCTGCAGAAATGTAGGGTTTCGCAGGGATCGAATGAAGAGTAGAGCCACGGCTCGTAACACATCTGAAATGTAAAATTCCACTGTTCAAAGTGCCGACAACGCGAACAAGAGGTGACCGAGACGTGTAACCAATGGCACCCCGTACCATCACGCCGTGTGACACGCCAGTATGGCGATGAGAAATGCACGCTTTCGATGTGCGTTCACCGAGATGTCGCCAAACACGGATGCGACCATCATGATGCTGTAAACAGAACCTGGATTCATCCGAAAAAATGACGTTTTGCCATTCGTGCTCCCAGGTTCGTCGTTGAGTACACCATCGTAGGCGCTCCTGCCTGTGATGGAGCGTCAAGGGTAACCGCAGCCATGGTCTCCGAGCTGCTAGTCCATGCTGCTGCAAACGTCGTCGAACTGTTCGTGCCGATGGTTGTTGTCCTGCAAACGTCCCCATCTGTTTACTCAGGGGTCGAGACGTGGCTGCATGATCCTGTACAGCCATGAGGATAAGATGCCTGTCATCTCGACTGCCAGTGATACAAGGTCGTTGGGATCCAGCATGACGTTCCGTATTACCCTATTGAACCCACCGATTCCATACTGTGCTAACAGTCATTGGATCTCGACCAACGCGAGCAACAATGTCGCGATACGATAAACCGCAATCGCGATAGTCTACAATCCGACCTTTATCAAAGTCGGAAGCGTGATGGCACGCATTTCTCCTCCTTACACGAGGCGTCACAACAACGTTTCATCAGGTAACGCCGGTCAACTGCTGATTTTGTATGAGAAATCGGTTGGAAACTTTCCTCATGTCAGCACGTTGTAGGTGTCACCACCGGTGCCAACCTTGTGTGAATGCTCTGAAAAGCTAATCATTTGCGTATCACAGCATCTTGTTCCTGTCGGTTAAATTTCGCGTGTGTAGCACGTCATCTTCGTGGTGTAGCAATTTTAATGGCCAGTAGTGTATATGTTTTGCCGCCCAGGTAAATGCTCTCTGCTAACACATGCGGTAGAACATTCTCTACGAAATTATAACTTTGTCCGTTGGACCCGGGTGGAGGTAAGTGCAGCCCTACCAAACAGTCACCAACAATGCCGGTCCAAACATTGATAAAAAATCTTTGTAGATAACTTGTTTCAGCAGTTGCTTGCGGATTGACGTCTACAATTGTGAAAATTAGCAATCTGTTGTCGTTGACACGACACCTCCTGTGTGAACGGCGCTGTTGTACCAAACTTAGGGTTGACACTTTGAAACGTCCCCTTAGAAAAATTATACAAGACTGTGCTTAAAACTGACACACAATATTTTTTAGCGCAACGCAATCTGACTTTCAAAAATCCCTACAAAAGAATGGCCCTAACTACCATTAACCTATACCTTTCACAAATCACTTACCTCACAAAAATCTTCGTTACTCGAACTACTGCAATACAGCGAGCGCCACTACTGCCAGCTAAATAAAAGATTCAAACTACTGAAGGCACTAACTACAGATAGGCATAGTTAGCAAATGAGAGATTTTAATAGAGAACAAACAATGTATTTACCTTAATAATGTTGAAAACTCATAATATACATAGCAGTTCATGACATCCAATTTTAAAAATTTCAAAACTCCGCTATCTCTCTCCCCACATCCACCACTGCTGGCGGCTCACCTCCAACTGTGCAACGCTACGCGCTGTTAACATCCAGCTGCCGCTGCCCCACACTACAATGGCAGACAACAATGCAACCTGGCCACAGACTGCACACAGCACAGCCAGTGATTTTCATACAGAGCGCTACATAACGTTGCCAATAAGGAAACATAAACAGCCTATTTACAACTTCGTTGAATAAACTGTTCGCAGAAGATTACCCGTGCGGGAGAATCAGGTGCAATAGTGCCTGCACGCGCTGTAAATGGTGTGGATACAGCTGGTCCTTGTGTAACATTCACCAGACAGTCGTGTGTTTAACATTCAGAGTTTCAGCTACACATCTTGTACCGACACTAGGGTGTCATCAACCGCATGAAGAATTTCTGCCTGGCGTTACTGTGTCCTTCTAGGCCTCCCCCAGTCGCGAATCTCAGACCCGAACGCCCCATGTTCTCTAAGACGATGATCAATGGCTTCAAGTCTTTTTCCTGGCGGGGTACCTTTGCCCTGGAAATCTCTCTCCGTACAAACGTTGAGCGCGTGCCCCAATGTCGTCAGCTAATCCGTACCTGCCAATTCTGCATTTGTGTCCACTGCCATTGAGTCAGGTCTGTAATTAAGTCTACGTAGTAACCCGTGTGCTTGCAACGGTCGCTCTGATCGCTGGAACAGGTGATGTTACCAATAAAGAAGCAATGACATACGTCCCACAGCAACATGTAAAACAGGACACTGGCGGTGCTCAACGTAACTAGACGTCACCCATGATTCGAACGTTATGTTCCAGTGTGTTTTCCATGATAATGACTCGGAGAAAATGAGATGTACCATGGAAAAAAAGCATTTCCGGACCTACGTTCATATAACAATTTCTTTGTCTAGGTGTGAGGAATGTGTTCTGCAATGTGTGCCATACATTTTTGTTACACCCTGTATATGTGGCGTCTGTTGTTTTGGACAGTAGTTTATATTATAAAGCGAGAATTTTGGTGGGATAGAAGACTTGTAGGTGTGGTTCGTGCGGTTATGGTGACCACGGTACCCGGATGGCGTTGTAGATAGCGTAACTGTCTCGTAAGCGAGAGACCTGGGTTCGAGTCCCAACCTGACACAAATTTTCAGCTTGTCTCCCTGATATAAATCAGTGCCCACTGGCAGCTAATGTCTTTATTTCCTTTGCGTCTTGATTCATACTGGCTGCAGGGCCAAAATGGTGTCTGCTCCTTCGAACATGCCTGAAAGAAGAGACACCATATACATATATATATATATATACATATATATATATATACACTCCTGGAAATTGAAATAAGAACACCGTGAATTCATTGTCCCAGGAAGGGGAAACTTTATTAACACATTCCTGGGGTCAGATACATCACATGATCACACTGACAGAACCACAGGCACATAGACACAGGCAACAGAGCATGCACAATGTCGGCACTAGTACAGTGTATATCCACCTTTCGCAGCAATGCAGGCTGTTATTCTCCCATGGAGACGATCGTAGAGATGCTGGATGTAGTCCTGTGGAACGGCTTGCCATGCCATTTCCACCTGGCACCTCAGTTGGACCAGCGTTGGTGCTGGACGTGCAGACCGCGTGAGACGACGCTTCATCCAGTCCCAAACATGCTCAATGGGGGACAGATCCGGAGATCTTGCTGGCCAGGGTAGTTGACTTAGACCTTCTAGAGCACGTTGGGTGGCACGGGATACATGCGGACGTGCATTGTCCTGTTGGAACAGCAAGTTCCCTTGCCGGTCTAGGAATGGTAGAACGATGGGTTCGATGACGGTTTGGATGTACCGTGCACTATTCAGTGTCCCCTCGACGATCACCAGTGGTGTACGGCCAGTGTAGGAGATCGCTCCCCACACCATGATGCCGCGTGTTGGCCCTGTGTGCCTCGGTCGTATGCAGTCCCGATTGTGGCGCTCACCTGCACGGCGCCAAACACGCATACGACCATCATTGGCACCAAGGCAGAAGCGACTCTCATCGCTGAAGACGACACGTCTCCATTCGTCCCTCCATTCACGCCTGTCGCGACACCACTGGAGGCGGGCTGCACGATGTTGGGGCGTGAGCGGAAGACGGCCTAACGGTGTGCGGGACCGTAGCCCAGCTTCATGGAGACGGTTGCGAATGGTCCTCGCCGATACCCCAGGAGCAACAGTGTCCCTAATTTGCTGGGAAGTGGCGGTGCGGTCCCCTACGGCACTGCGTAGGATCCTACGGTCTTGGCGTGCATCCGTGCGTCGCTGCGGTCCGGTCCCAGGTCGACGGGCACGTGCACCTTCCGCCGACCACTGGCGACAACATCGATGTACTGTGGAGACCTCACGCCCCACGTGTTGAGCAATTCGGCGGTACGTCCACCCGGCCTCCCGCATGCCCACTATACGCCCTCGCTCAAAGTCCGTCAACTGCACATACGGTTCACGTCCACGCTGTCGCGGCATGCTACCAGTGTTAAAGACTGCGATGGAGCTCCGTATGCCACGGCAGACTGGCTGACACTGACGGCGGCGGTGCACAAATGCTGCGCAGCTAGCGCCATTCGACGGCCAACACCGCGGTTCCTGGTGTGTCCGCTGTGCCGTGCGTGTGATCATTGCTTGTACAGCCCTCTCGCAGTGTCCGGAGCAAGTATGGTGGGTCTTACACACCGGTGTCAATGTGTTCTTTTTTCCATTTCCAGGAGTGTATATATATATATATATATATATATATATATATATATATATATATATATATATATTTTCCCTGATTTCCCTTAATCGCTTCAGGAAAATGCCGGCATGGTTCCTTTGAAAGGGCACGGCCGACTTCCTTCCCCATTTTTCGCTAAACCGATGCGACCAATGACGTCGCTATTTGGTCCACTCTACGAAATCAAACCAAACAGAGTAGTGTGTTGTACCAGTTGAGAATGTGGCTCTGATAGGAGGCATTCTAGGGTAGTACGTACGGTGATGGTGACCACTGTATCCAGCCGGCACAGTGGTCAGTGCAGCCGCCTAGTAAACCGAAGACCCTGGTTCGAATCACAGTTAGCCACAAATTTTGAACTTGCCCTATTGATAAAAATCAGTACCCCCTGTCACCTAATGTCTTAATTCCTTTATGTCTTGATGTTTCGCCATATTGTAATAATCGTCTCCAGTTGCTTTTGTGACTGCTGTACTTTATGTGCATCTGTTGGCTCTTGAGCCACTTTCGGACTGAAAGTTATTTCTCAACTTTTCCATAAAATTGTAAAGACACCTGACTTGTACGTAATATTTTAATTTTATGTTGTTTACTTTCGTGTTTCTTATTTTTTCATACGGAGTGCGACTGGCTGTTGATGGTAGGTAAACGATACCAGGTTAAACATTATGTAACTGTTGAAAGAATAAGACAAGTGTACTTCTGACCACCAGAAACTGGCTTCTGAGAATCAGTATTAAAGTTTCTCGCCTTCTTAATATTTTATAATGCACCACGACGCTGTGTAATAGAGAGGAAGTGTTTTCCTGATCATTCGGTTTTTATCTGAATAGAGCGTGAGAGAACTAGAACGTGAAATTGAGTTACGTGTCCGCGTAGCAAAATTTAAGAGCGAAACGCTTTATTAGCATTCGTGGGGAAGAGTGTATTTAAAAAAAACGACAAAGGAAGACATAAGCAGATGAAAGTACGGTAATTTTTCCAGTTATGAATCCTACTTTCAGTTTGTAATTTCAAATAACATAATATTCTCATTCGTAGCTATTTTCGCTGCTGCTTCATATTTCATGTTCCCCCTTGGTTCACCTCTCCCCTTTCCCCCATTTGGCATCGTATTTCAATCTGCTTACATCTTTTCTAAGAATCGAGTTGTTTCGAGATATGTATGTGCTGATCAGTGCAGCTATACGCAGATTTGTTTAATTTACTATTCTAACAGTTTACTCGTATTTTGGTTTGCTTTCCTCACAATGGTACTTCCATCCGAATTTACTTCGTTTACGTAGCATGCTTTACCATTCACGTTTACTTTTCCTGGTATGTTACTTATAGGTTTTAATTCCCCCACATCCTGCCTATTTTAATCTGTTACATTCCCTCCTTTTCATAAGAAACTGCTCTTTCACATTAGTTAACTGCAGCTTAATAAGGCTCTAAGGATTTACGCCTTTTTACGCTATGTTAAAATGTTGTACGAAGCCTATATATTTTAGATAGTGTTACTTGGTAACAGCCAATCGGACGCTGTATGAAAAAATAAGTACCTCTCGTGCTGCTTTATGCACTTACGTGCAAACAATTAACACAGTGCCGGCCGCAGTGGCCGAGCGGTTGTAGGCGCTTCAGTCGGGAACCGCGCTGCTGCTACAGTCGCAGGTTCGAATCCTGCCTCGGGCATGGATGTGTGTGATGTCCTTAGGTTAGTTAGGTTTAAGCACTTCAAGTCTAGGGGACTGATGACCTCAGATGTTAAATCCCATAGTGCTTAGAGCCAACTAACACAGTTCATCTGAGCCTGCCTGCTCTTTATATGCCGTACGATCTTAATGTCCACCCTCACACTTTTTACTATTTTCATTAGTATTATTCTGTCTTAGTTCTAGCTGTTAACCATTTTACCTGCTAATTAGTTATTTGCAGCTCAGTGCGGCCACGCTCATATTCCTTCACGCAGTAAGCGCTACTTACTGTATAGTTTACCTATCGCTGGTGACTGTACACCAAGCCAATCGGCGTATGTCACTAGCCGTGTATGTGTGCTAAATGTCTGATGGATTCAATGTCACACGTGTCTTATTTTACATTTTTTACGCCAGTGCCCTAAGGTATTGCACTACTAATTTCAGTTATGCATTTGTGGTTGACATCCATATTGTACTAGACAAGGGACTTTTAGCTCCAACATCCATTGTTTGCAATGTGTGCTTCTGAGAGTAAGTGTACTTTTCTGAAAAATTTGTAATTTTTGTACAGCGAATTTGTTCCCTCTCTGTTTGACATTTGTAACCATTTTGCACAAATTTCTTCAACAGGTCTATTTTCCTTCTGAAGAATACAAATTTATATTTTTCAGAACCATTGTAAAGGGTAAGTAAACCTTTAATTCTGCACTCGTTGTATGCTATAGGATATTTGACTGACTTCTGGAAATTGTCATAAATGATCAATTATGTCATTTTATGCACCTAACATGTTTTTTCCTCTTTAATTTCAGTATTCTTTTATAAAAATCGAAATGAAATTCAAATAATTTGAAAACCCTCTAAAACGCTTCATTCGAGTCATGTGATGGCTGTGACGTCACTGGTTAGCTTGCTACTCCCGTCATAATGCTAACTCACAGTGCCGTCCTCTTTTGGAATCTGTATTTCGGAAAATGTGTTACAAATGTTGTGTAGTACCATAGAATACAAATACATGTATTAACACTCATGAAAACTTGTTTGTGAGTGTTGCAGGGAATGAGAAGATACGTAAAACAGCTTGCACTGTACCGGCAAATTACCACAATGTCAACGGACTGGTTCACCAACTTAATCAAAAATGTATTGCACTTTGAAGTTAACATTAATTTACCTCGCAGATATGCTCTACCACTGTTACAACGAAGGATAGCGTTAGTCAGCGAAATTAAACTCCTAGTGAAAATTATCGTTTAACCCACCTACACCTACACCTGAATTTTTCGGTACCTCAGTTGTTAAAGCGGGAGACCGTCGAATTTTATAAGATTATATCCATAGATCGCTGGTTCGAGTCTAACCGAAACACATTTTAAGTTATTTTTAAAACGGCTCGACAGTCCTCTAATATCAAAATGGAATCACCGCACCGATCAGAAACGGAATATTCTTGTGTTTTCCTTGCTGTTTACATGCACTTACGTTTGCAGTTGGTGTTCGCACACGTAACGTTCACAAAGTTATTTCCTAGTTAATCTGACTACACACTCTTTATTAGAAAGAATGTTTTTATCTTGGTACTATACAGCTAGGATCCTTACTGTTTAAACTTTTGCATTTTCATCTTCTTACACAAAGATGTAGTAAGTCTGCTTCAGACGCTATTGTTACTTTACACTCACAAAAATCACAACCCTTACGTTTGTGCCAGCTGCATGTAGCAAACGCTTATGTCTCTCCGTATGGCCTCGTCGTCCCAAATCTCCTCGTACTGTGGGTGTACGGTTATATCTACACTATTAACAATGCTTTCAAAAAAAGTAATTGTTTGTTCGAAAAATAAATGCACTTACTCTCTGCTGTCGATTTCTCAGACGAATACTAATGTGAAGCTCTATGTAATACATCCCACAGTCGAAACAACTGCTACAATCAGTTCCTGCCAACGCTGTTTTCATGTTTCGTGTAAAACTTTTAAATATATATGACCCTTCCAGGATTTGAACCTGTGACCTCTTGATCTGCACTCGGATGCACTATCCGTTTTTTCTCATCTTTTTTGTTACATTTATTCGGGGCGGACGTCCCATGACGTCCGTTCAAGTTCATCGTTGATCCGTTCAGTTAGTTTTTTCATTACAGAGGACAGCTAACCCTCTGGCAGAACACGCTGATCTACCGTGCCGCCGTCCGTTAAGCTATCAAACGCCCGCTAGATGCAATAGCTCTGCTGAGTTTCTTGTAGAAAGGAAATCAGCTCGTAAGTTTTCGTAATTGTTTTACTGTGACATGGGTCGCAGCTCATGACTGACAGCCGACAATCTAGTTCTAACATATGTACCCATTTGCAAAAGTGGTACACTTCCTTATTTTTCAGCGAGTTTAATGACGTTGCAGGGAGCAGGGAAGAGAATGTCCGTCGTTGCACATATCGCCATTCTAAATGGGTGGAGCATAAACGCATCAACTTTCGCAAGGCTTCCGGTATCACCGTTCGCAAAATTCCTTTGTATTATCACTTATAAGTTTTAATTGCGTTTTCCTTCAGTAAATAGCTAAAACGTTTGCCGAAAAAGTACGTAAAAACTTGTAACTTCGGCTAACGCTCCTACAACACACGTATAGCTTCGTCTTACTTCTAGTCTGTGACGTCACCAGATCATCAGCCAGTAATAGAGTGCTTTCGATCACTTGACTACATCCTGATATTTAACGATTTTTAAGCTGTAATGACATAAAAATAGCAGGTATTTTGTAAATTATTGACCGTAAATGCTACGTAAATGTTATAATCAATCAGAATAACAACAATCCGAACTATATTTTTAACACAGGAATATATCCTATTTTCTAAACTATCATCGTCATAAGTCTGGCTTTGTTACATCTCGCGGAAGTTCACAGTAAGTGTTCACAGTCAGGGGTTGCTGTCTTCGGATGAGTAGTCACATTAATCAGTTCTCAGTCACTCTAGGCACCTGTGTTGCGTTTCTGATTATTTTCCTTCTATAACGTACATATCGTATATGAAGTGCTTCGCTTCAGTCAGCACTGGATAGTGTTCTGTCGTTCAAAAATACATCGGAATGTTTAAAATGACAATTCGAAAAACACGATGATCAGTTCAAAATCACTCTGGCGGCTGACTGACCTCACTTAGGTTCACCCTTGCCCCGCTTATGTATACAAGACCATCTCAGGGCCCTATGGCACTATTTATGGAGTGAGTGTATTGTGGCACCAAATATTTGCATTTTACTACAGTAAATTAGATTGTGCAGTACCAACTGGTCGTGTAAATTATCTTTCACTTTAATGTGTAATCTGTAAATTTATAATACTAGTATTAAGATTACAAACGAATCGCTTAGTTCTAAAAGGGGACAACTCACGACTCCATGAGAAAATTAATTTTATGTAATGTGTAACGATAGTATCACCTTTTTTGAAAAATATTTGTAGTTGCTATGATGATTTTTATCACAGAAGTTCTCCCTTTTGTAGCTCTATAAGGGGAAGCAAATGTATTCTAAGGCACTTATTTAAATTACATGAAAGGTAGAACTTATAATTAATGAAAGACAGTATTTCGAGCGCAACAGATGTAATAAAAAATAAATACGTTGGTTTTGAGGGTAGTATTACACAGAAAAATGCGTTATTACCGTACATGAACATGTTATAAAGTACATTTAAATGGCAGCCAAATAACTTACTTTTTCTCAATGCTTTTAAATGTAAAACACAGAAAAGTTTAATATTAACTGTATAATTCCAAGTGTTCACAGAACTACTCTACGTTCACACAGAAACGAATACAAAACATGTTAAAAAATGTAACTGGCCAATTGTTTAAAAATCTATCTTAAGTTTACAAAAACGAAAACAGAACATGTTATGAAAGACGATTGGCCCTTGACACTTTTCAGCTCTCTTCATCCACATACCTATTAGCCCCACTCTTCAGCTGATTATAAAAATTTGGTACTGTGGATCTGTAATTAATTTCAGTAATTTCTGAATATCATATGTCTTCTTGTTGTTTAGAACTTACCAATCACATGCTTCTTTCTGAGGAAGCCCCGTGTTCTTGTTTGGAAAATGCATCCTGGCTGTCAGTAATTAAGAGGTATGGTCTTCGTATTGTCGGATGTGGGGCGTAGCAATTACGTACCCTTTCTTTTCTGAGCTATACTCGTCGTACAAAAACTGCGAGAGAAAAATTATACTTTGTCGGCTTTTCTTGTGCCTCTTTTAGCTGAGATGAAGACCTTTGTGTGTAATAGGATGCACCGTATTTTACAGTACTCTGTTTCGCTAGTTTTTGCTGCATAGACTTTGAAGTGACCAAGGGAGCAGGATTCGGTGATAAGCGACTCTGTTAATGCTGAGTAAACAGCCAGTCACACATTCGCAGTGTTCTTTCGATGGCACCAAAGTCGCCGTCAAAGGTAGATTAGAGTGTTCTCTAATGGGGAAATAGTAGTAGATTGTTTCAAATTTGGCACTGTGTGTTAAGAACAATAACAATCCAATAACAGTGTGATTGCGATTTTGGCGGCACCATGCACTGATGAACGAGTAGAGTTTTATGTTTTTGGGGTCAAAGATGTCAATGTAATTGTATGGATGGGTGCACATTTTATTAGGGCTTTTCATACCGTGGCCCTTATGATAACAATACAATTTGCTTTCATCAGTCTTCAAACTGGGTATCTAAAAATTAAAAACCATAGCATAGTATGGAGTGAAAGCTTACCTTTCATTTGTTTTCTTGCTCTTTCATCATTATTTGAAACATCAAACTCTGAGCTGCTCATCTTAATATTATCTATGGAACAGCTAATCATAGTTTACAACAAAAATAACCAACTTGTTCGGCATGATTGCATGCTTGCCATATGTTTATTTCTAAAACATAGCCACTTCTGCAGTTGTCCCCTATTAGATACAACTGCAGGATTGAATGCGCTCTCTACATGAGTCAACGCAATGACAGCGTCCCGTTTTAACGCCGATCGATGCAACACATCTCAAGAAAACGAAACCGACAAAATCTACAATGGAAATTTTTAAAGAGTTATCGTCTTTCAGTAATAAACGATTCACCTGACAGGTTCTTGGTGAACAGTAGACAGATACATGTTAAAAATTCGTAGGACGGGCAGGAAAACCTATAAACAGATCAGGGAATATACTGGAATGGAGAAGGTAAGTATGGGTGCATTTAAAACGAAAATGCATTTGGATGGAAGATGTAGCCAGGTGACTGGATGATAGAAGGGTTGAGGAAGCTGTTCTTTGGATTTCAAGAGACCAGAAAGAGCTGAGACGACGATCTAACGAAGGATGGGCAGACAAAATTACAAAACATGCAGGAACAGCGAGAATGGGTACACCGTAGCGCATGGAAATGTATAGAGGACGCTGTCATCGTGCAACGCGTATCAAATGGCTGATAACGTTGCAAAATCCGCCGTTGATCTGTGTCGCACTATTTCTGCATCTCAGAGAACTTACGTCGTCTTTCCGTGGAAAACGCTCACTCCTTTTCCTGTGGTCTACCATCTTACAGTGGCAGAACGTTAAAAATCTAGGATTAAAATGTTGTCGGAAATTGCCGTCACACAGCTGTTGCAAAGCTGAATGCCCCCGTTCTACTAAAAATTTCAGAGTAGCATCCAATATGGCGGCATCCAAGATGCCCGCCAAGTTGGTATCGCAGCCTCACAGGTTTCTCCCATGTTTTAATCTCATTTTACTTGACGTTAAATTTCTGTTTCCCCACCTAGCTTAATTTTAGGTGGGCGGTTCCGTACCTATGGACTACGCCGTATTTTTATTTACGTACAGCTTCTAAGTTGGCTCAAAATGTTAGTCATCTATACCTATTGTAAATTAAAGTCCCTGACGCCTTTTTTCTGTCTGTATGTGAAGGCTAATTTCAAGAGCTGCTGCAGGGTTGTTGATACGGCTTTCACTAACAGGTAGACAGATTCATGACGTTTATGTATACAATATATTTTCGCTATACCAGATAAGTCGTCCATCAGTAGACACTGGGTACTGCCCATGCAAAGCAGAAGAGGATCGCTAGTACGTTATAAAAGTTAACTAAGAACTGGTGGTACACTCTTCGTTCTACAAGCTTCCATGTGAAGTCGAATCTCTCTAGTTTCACCTCGAAAGTCTTTCTGCAAGTATGCGTAGGAGGATGCAATACGTTAGTTGACTCTGTAGGAACGTGCGACTCGGAACTTTAACTGTAAACCAGAACGTTTTGCAGAAAGACTCTAATGCAGCATCTGCCATTGCTGGCTGAGCATCTCAATGACGATTTCACGCTTGTTAAATGAACATGTAACAAAACGCGCTGCTCTTCTTTGGATCTTCTCTGTTTCCTCTGTCAGACCTATCGGGTACGGATCCTAGACTAACAAATAATATTTAAGTACTGGTCCAAGGTGTTGTAAGTTACCTGCTTTGTGGCTGGACAACATTTTCTGAGGATTCTTCCAATCAATCTCAGTCTGACATCTACCTTCCTTGCAATTACTTTGGTGTGGTCGTTCCACTTTAAATAGCTCAGTATCGTTCCACTTTAAGTAGCTCAGTACCCATTTCCCTAGATAATTTACGTACGTGACTGCTTTCAGTCGTTGTTTTGAAATCGTGCAATCATATAATGATGGGTCTCTCTGCCTATTTCTGCACAGTACGTTGCATTTAGAAATGTTGAGGCTCAATTGCAAATGGCAGCATGAAACTTCGATGTTTTAAATGTCTTCTTGTATTACGCTACAATTATCTGTCGTTGCGTCTTCTCTGTTTTCAACAGTATGATCCACGAGAAGCCTCGTGGAACTTCCGTTTTATCAACTAGGTGATTTATTTAGAGGGTGACTCAGCGGCTCCTGCTGATAGGTATTATGCAACCTGTAGCACATTCAAAAACAAAGCGCGAGCTTTGCATATTCTCTCGTTCGCTGTGTGCAAACTATTAGACTTACAGAAAAAAATAAACACGAAATTTTTGCAGGAAACGTAATGTAGTTAAATTTTGTTGTGGGGTACGTTTTCGCTGGGGGCTACGGTTTTTAAGCTATTCAAGAAAAATTCGTTTGAAGGTCACTTTCGTGCGTTTTTCTTGAACAATCCCATGACTACGGCCTCCAGAGAAAACGTATCCCAGAGTAAAATATACACTACTGGCCATTAAAATTGCTACACCATGAAGAAACGCAGATGATAAACGGGTATTCATTGGACAAATATATTATACTATAACTGACATGTAATTACATTTTTACGCAATTAGGAGGCATAGATTCTGAGAAATCAGTACTCAGAACAACCACTTCTGGCCGTAATAACGGCCTTGATTCGCCTGGGCATTGAGTCAAACAGAGCTTGCAGCATCAACATGATACCACAGATCATCAAGAGTAGTGACTGGCGTATTGTAACGAGCCAGTTGCTCGGCCACCATTGACCAAATGTTTTCAATTGGTGAGAGATCCGGAGAATGTGCTGGCCAGGGCAGCAGTCCAACATTTTCAGTATCCAGAGAGACCTGTACAGGACCTGCTACATGCGGTCGTGCATTATCCTGCTGAAATGTAGGGTTTTGCAGGAATCGAATTAAGGGTAACACATCTGAAATGTAACGGCCACTGTTCAAAGTACCGTCAATGCGAACAAGAGGTGACCGCGACGTGTAAGCAATGTGCGTTCACCGCGATGACACCAAACACGGATGCGACCATCATGATGCTGTAAACAGAACCTGGATTCATCCGAAAAAATGACGTTTTGCTATTCGTGCAGCCAGGTTCGTCGTTGAGTATACCATCGCAGGCGCTCCTGTCTGGGATGCAGCGTCAAGGGTAACCGCAGCCATGGTCTCCGAGCTGATAGTCCATGCTGCTGCAAACGTCGTCGAACTGTTCGTGCCGATGGTTGTTGTCTTGCAAACGTCCCCATCTGTTGACTCAGGGATCGAGTCGTGGCTGCATGCTACGTTACAGCCATGCGGATAAGATTCCTGTCACCTCGACTGCTAGCGATACGAGGCTGTTGGGATCCAGCACGGCGTTCCGTATTACCCTCTTGAACCTACCGATTCCATATTCTGCTAACAGTCATAGGATCTCGACCAACGCGAGCAGCAATGTCGCGATACGATAAACCGCAATCGCGATAGGCTACAATCCGACCTTTATCAAATTCGGAAACGTGATGGTACGCATTTCTCCTTACACGAGGCATCACAACAACGTTTCACCAGGCAATGCCGGTCAACTGCTGTTTTTGTATGAGAAATCGGTTGGAAACTTTCCTCATGTCAGCACGTTGTAGGTGTCGCCACCGCTCAACTAACAGAGTGCACGCAGCGAGCGAGAGAATATGAAACTCATGGATGTGGTATTTGAAGGTGTTGTGTGTTGCATAAAACCAGTTGGTAGAGGCAGCTGAATCACCCTGTGTATTGGGTGTAGCAGTGGTTCTACGAGGTGCGTCAATGAATAATGCAACACTGTTTTTCTGAAATCAGATTGATCTTATTCAGGGTTCCAGTACATTGTATTATTCCTCACGCTTTTGGCTACAGAACCCTATTTTTGAACATAATCTCCCTTCAGTGTGACGGCCTTACACCATCTTACCGGGATGGTCTATATGCTCGCAAGATACCACCCTGCTACTCGAAATCAGAGCCTCTGAGAATGTCCGGCAAAAAATTGTCACGTTCAACCTCGTGAAGCGTACGTAATTCCACAAAAATAGTCCTTCTTTAAAGTCAGTACCGCCATTACACTGTTGTTTATTTGCAGTGTTACATTTACACGTATACAGTCATGATTTGGGCTTCAGAGTGCCATAATCAGGTATTTTAATTTGTCTAACATGAGTCTAGATGATATACTCAGTGATGAAACAAAGCAGTAGGCTTTACCGGAAATGTCGACCCTTAGACAAAGTGTCTAATAGTGTATTTTAAATACAACAGTATGCCATCTTAGGCACTGTATAACACTTAAAACAGTTGATAATGGCGCTTTGAAGCCGAAATCATGATTGTGTAAGTGTAAATGTAACTAACACTGCAAATAAACAAGTCTAATGGCGGTACTGACTTTAAAGATATATATTATGACTGTGGCCTCGCATTATGAAAAAAGTATTAGATAGTCCTTCGTTGCTGTTTACGGTGTTCTGTTAGGTGGAGAGGAACCCAGCGGTCACACACGTTTGAGTATCCCAACTAGTGGAGGCGTGTGTCAGCACTACCAACGGGCACGTCCAGCTGAGCAGCGAGGTACTTGATTGTGTGGTGCGTCAATCACTTAGCGCTGCACTGCGGGAGTCACAGCGGCAGGCCAGCAAGCGGGAGATCGTACAGGTTAGCGCGACGTTCTTGCGATGATGAGTGACGCCTCGCCCAATGACTCACCGTGCTTTTGTTCATTGCCAGGTTACCGTAGTCACCCTGCAAACGCCTATGAACATCTACTGTGAATCTCTGGTTTTCCGCCAGAAGAAATTTAATGAGTGGTCTCTGCTTGGAATGCACCTCCGTTACAGATGCTATTTTGAATGCTACTTACAGGGTTATTACAAATGATTGAAGCGATTTCACAGCTCTACAATAACTTTATTATTTGAGATATTTTCACAATGCTTTGCACACACGTACAAAAACTCAAAAAGTTTCTTTAGGCATTCACAAATGTTCGATATGTGCCCCTTTAGTGATTGGGCAGACATCAAGCCAATAATCAAGTTCCTCCCACACTCGGCGCAGCATGTCCCCACCGATGAGTTCGAAAGCATCGTTGATGCGACCTCGCAGTTCTGGCACGTTTCTTGGTAGAGGAGGTTTAAACACTGAATCTTTCACATAACCCCACAGAAATAAATCGCATGGGGTTAAGTCGGGAGAGCGTGGAGGCCATGACATGAATTGCTGATCATGATCTCCACCACGGCCGATCCATCGGTTTTCCAATCTCCTGTTTAAGAAATACCGAACATCATGATGGAAGTGCGGTGGAGCACCATCCTGTTGAAAGATGAAAATAGCTCCCTGCTTGCTTTATTCGTCGACTTCCGCGGGCTACGCGTGAAGCTTGCCCGCACGCGTTCAACCGTTTCTTCGCTCACTGCAGGCCGACCCGTTGATTTCCCTTTACAGAGGCATGCAGAAGCTTTAAACTGCGCATACCATCGCCGAATGGAGTTAGCAGTCGGTGGATCTTTGTTGAACTTCGTCCTGAAGTGTCGTTGCACTGTTATGACTGACTGATGTGAGTGCATTTCTAGCACGACATACGCTTTCTCGGCTCCTGTCGCCATTTTGTCTCACTGCGCTCTCGAGCGCTCTGGCGGCAGAAACCTGAAGTGCGGCTTCAGCCGAACAAAACTTTATGAGTTTTTCTACGTATCTGTAGTGTGTCGTGACCATATGTCAATGAATGGAGCTACAGTGAATTTATGAAATCGCTTCAATCATTTGTAATAGCCCTGTATAACGCTGCCACGTATCGGAACTTTCTGAAACTATAGCGGCTGTAGCGGGAATGTTGCATGATGTTCCACAAAAAATTCCGCATTCCATTAAACAGAAATTGGCCAAAAAAAGTGTTACGTTACTTATTGAACGCTCCTCGTATAACACTCCCTTGGTGTTCTCCGACATGCCGTGTTCTGTGTGCCACAAAATCTGCGGTCGGATCACAACGCTGGTCTGTTATTCCCTGTGTACGTTTTTTGTTCATTAGGAGGAAGGTCAGATTTGTATGGAACGCCGGCATCCACTACTCATACTTTTTGTGTCTGGTGACCGAACAGAGGGAGCTAGGTTTCACATGAAGGTTGTGTTCGGAGACCATGTTGATTCCATCCTGTTCCAAAATTCTACAAATGATCGATGGCAGAGATGCGGGGTTACAGTTTCGTGCGCCTGCTCGGCGACCCTTCTTGAAAACAGGAATGACCCGCACTCTTTACGCACCCTTACGAACGCCTCGCTGATCCAGCGACCTTGGGTACAAGGCTCCTGGAAGAGGAGCAATTTCTTCCGCATATTATGCGCAGAATCGTATTGGTACTCGTCAGGCCCAGCGGCTTTTTCTCTGTTCAGCAGTTTCATTCGCTTTTCTATCCCATAGTCACTTCTTTCTTTACCCATCATTCGGAGGTTCGTGTGACTATTTAACGATGGAACCACAGTGCGATCATCCTGAGTGAAACAATTTAGGACGAAGATGTTAAGTAATGCAGTTTTGTCATATGATGACATGATGGAGACCGTGGCTGTTGTTTGAGAACAAATGTTGATGGTGTTAGGAGAGCAACCAGCCACAAATTTACCTTCAGATCCTTTATTCGAAGGGTACCGTTACCGGATTCGAATCGTTGTGATTCATCCTCAGACCGTTTACACACTTTCTTTATGACAGGTGGTGTGTTTTTTACAGTTTAATCGTCGTCAAACGTCGTTTTGGAGTGTTTATTTTCATAACATTTGTCCAACAGATGTGAATACATTCCCACTGCTTTCTTATTGTTGCACACGTAAATTTTTCTCATTGAATACTTTAGATTTGTCACTGAGAAAATTTCTACCACGTGTAAGTAGGCTGTATAGGTTTTTCTTATTGGTAACGCTCTGTATGAAAATCACTGGCTGTGATGTGTGCAGTCTGTGGCTGGTTTGCATTGTTGTTGGCTATTGTAGCGTTGGGCAGCTGGATGTTAACAGCGCGTAGCGTTGCGCAGTTGGAGGTGAGCCGCCAGCAGTGGTGGATGTGGGGAAGTGAGATGGCGGATTTTTGAGAGCAGATGATCTGGACGTGTGTCCATCAGAAACAGTAGAGTTTTAAGAATGGATGTCATGAACTGCTATATATATTATGACTTTTGAACACTATTAAGGTAAATACATTGTTTATTCTCTATCAAAATCTTTCATTTGCTAACTATGCCTATCAGTAGTTAGTGCCTTCAGTAGTTAGAATCTTTTATTTAGCTGGCAGTAGTGGCGCTCGCTGTATTGCAGTAGTTCGAGTAACGAAGATTTTTGTGAGGTAAGTGATTTGTGAAAGGTATAGGTTAATGTTAGTCAGGGCCATGCTTTTGTAGGGATTATTGAAAGTCAGATTGCGTTGCGCTAAAAAATATTGTGTGTCAGTTTAAGCACAGTCATTGATAATTTTTCTAAGGGGACGTTTCACACGCACCACATGTTCTGATACATGATGTTAAGTATTTCTGCCGTCTCTGTGTCATCCTTGATTTTGATGCCATTATGATAACAAAGTATGTGGTCAGATGGCTTTGATCCGTCTACTCACTTGCTGTGAAATCAAAACTTCTTCGATTTAGGATACTGCAGTGTCTATGTTGTTAAGAAGATTCCGACGAAACATTGCGCCGTTCTTGTTGACAACACAGGCACTGTAGTATTTTACTTATCAGCAGTTACCAGACAACGACTTCCAATTGAAATGTCCTCCCCTGTACGGGAATTACATGATGTGTGTACGGGTACAGATTGTGACGAGGGAACGACGACCTATGGGTGTGGCCGTGGGTCGTGCACGGATACACAAAGCGATTATGGCGACCGTTCGCATAAAGTGGGAAATCCGGGTTCGAGTCCCGGTCGGCACATATTTTCATTGTCGTTTTTCCCTTGTACAGCTGATGGTTGATTGCATTCGCAAGTGCGAATGCATTTGACGTTCTTCGGATTTCTTGTCGAGTTTTCTACCTTTCCTTTCATTCAAAAACTTGAATTTGCACGTCTGCGGATTGTTATCTGATAATCAAAAGAGATTTTGTTACTAGAGGCATTGTGCATTTTTAGCTCTTATTATAGTCCTTTAACTTCTAAATTAAAACTGGATACGTGTCACGAGCAATTCGAGGAAGATAGCACAAACTGTTGTTTCGAATTCAAATGAGTAGAGGAACCATGTGTCGTTGACCAAACACGAAAACGGATATAAGAGGTTGAGAGGCACACACATGCCTTGCTCATACTGTGGCATCAAGCAGTCGGGCCTGCAAGATGAGTGGTCTCCCAAGCGAATGGATTTATTTTTATTTATCGAGTAACATCAATGACTGATTATGAGCTCTAATACTCACAATTAAGCTACAAACTATTATCCCGTCTAAATATTACGCAACGGAAACGGATAACGCACTCTGACTATTAGTAATTTACACAACTCTGATTGTTGACTACGCTCTTGTATTACCACATTTTCTTTCTTGTCCAGCGGCTTTGACCAACACGTGGCCATCGCACTGAATATGAATGGCGCACACATTATAAATTCTGGATATCATGACTACACACTATTAGAAGAACAAGGCCACCAATCTTTTTCTTTTCACTATCTTTTTTACTCCGATAAATTCTATTATGATTCAAAGATAACCTAAACACACCATTACATTTTATGCAACAATTACACATGAGAAAAGCCGTCCAGTGGGCATGGCTTTACATTGGTGATTCTCTATCTTGTGGTCTCTTAATTATCTAACGCTACAGTGCACTTTCCGGATAGGATGATGGATCTTTTGCTATATCTCACACTTCGACTCTCACACCCATCATCACGAAAATTTCCTCCAGACCGAGCGGTACAAAAAGGAACACGCATAACCCACTGCCTCTGAACCTATCTTGCTACTCTCCCATGCAAACCACACAAACTTAAATTACATGAAATACAACACACTGGCAACATACACCACAAAGAATAGTCACAACATTAGAATCACTTCACTTTCGTTTTTCCCACTTCAATTAGTATTCATCCCAGTTCCACATGACACTGCCCCACTTTGAAATTGTTTTTTCCTACTACGAACTCTGGAGGATATATGCACGTCTTCCTGTGCATTGCAAGCCAAGTGGCGTTGCTGGATAGACGGCTGACTCACCCTGCTTCTCTCTCAGTGTATTAGAGTTTGAATCCGGCGTCACACGGAAACATAACACGCAAAGTAATACTAAGATTCGTCACACACGTGAGTCCTCAACTGATACCTTGGATGAGCACTTCTCTTTATCCTTTGTCTTATACACAGATTGAGACTCACACAGTACTCACCACGTGGAAGTACTCGTCTCTAATTTCCAGTCCTGCACACGCCATGTCTTAAATATTTCCAACTTATAGTACACACGCCAGTAATTCAGCCTAACTTTAGCACTCGGAAGTATTTCAGCTTAGTACTAGAACTCGCAGGTATTTCAACTTAGTACTACACGTGGTATCACAGTGATCGTTCGTCACTTCCGTTGATTACTACGATTCCCTTAATATTACCTGCCTGTCATTTAATTCTCCCCCCAAAAGTTCCTGAAATAGAGAAATACATATTCCAAACTACTCTTAAGTATTTCACATGCATACCACTTTGTCCACTCTTTTGTCTTTACGGAGCACACCTAAGACAGGTCTTACCAACACAAGATCCAGCGCCAGAGTGCTGAAACATGGCTGTTCTTCAGGTCACCTAGCACCTCCGTCGAGGTGGGGGAAGACCATGCTACTCATTGGTCAGCCACATTTCAGGCGCTCAAAGCCCAGTAAATTTAATCTCTTTGGTTCCACCAAAGGTGACCAAAGGACCGTCTCGAAGATGATCATATATTGCACATTCACTATCTGCGGTTAGCAGACGACCATACATTCATTCATTTCACAGATCTCACCAAATTGAATGTAGGGATTTATTTTGTGGGAGTACACATGTGATCAATTAAATAAATAAATTATCATTCTTTCCTAAACTGGTATCCGGCTTCGGTGTATTAACTGAAATTGAGTTATTATTACAAAATATATGATGTTCTGACAAGAATAACGAAGAATGTTGTACCTATTTTCAATGTCGGGCAGTACTGTACCCTTTCAAGGTGAAAGAAACAATAGAAATTTGACACACATTACATATGAACAAATGTAGGCTGGCTGGCTGGCTCTGAGCACTATGGGACTTAACATCTGAGGTCATCAGTCCCCTATAACTTAGAACTGCTTAAACCTAACGGACCTAAGGACATCACACACATCCATGCCCGAGGCAGGATTCGAACCTGCCACCGTAGCGGTCGAACGGTTCCAGACTGAAGCGCCTAGAACCTCTCGGCTACTACGGCCTGCACAAATGAATCTTATCGTGTCAGAGTGTACCATCATCAGATTCTTCCACTTCATGCCCACAGAAAAGCAGGGTAAATCTGACGTAGTCATGCTTGACAATCAACCATTCACCTGACTGGACAGTCTTTCGCGAAGCGTAGTCCTGAATGACGACCATCGCTGGCTCGAAGTACCTGACGCCTGACGTCGACTTGTGTGTGTGTGTGTGTGAGCGTGACGTAGAAAAAGAGCGAGGGGGAAGAGCGAGAGAGAGAGAGAGAGAGAGAGAGAGAGAGAGAGAGACCTGGCGCCTGTTCCATTGAGAGAACAGCCCTCCGGGCCATGGGAAAAACAAACAATAGTACGCAACAGCCGGCTCTTTGCCGCTGCACCCCAGCCCCGCCGGGACTGGCAGCTTGTCGGCGCCACCCCATACAAAAAGAAGGGGGCTAACAGCTAGCAGTCTCTGCCCGTCACAAAGCCAAAACCCTCTTGCGTACCGCAGTGAAATCACTGTACTGGTGTAAGCAGTGCCTGATTAATGAAGTCGGGAAGACTGTATGAGGAGGAGAGGTAGGAATTTTGTTCACAATTAGCTTCGGATCGTATTCAATCAGTCTTAAGCAAAGAAGCTTCTTCGATTCTGGCCCTCTACTTGTAGCAATACCCGTCTACATCTCCATTGCACCTTCATGGCTACTCTGCAAATCACAGAGAAGTACCTGGCAGAGGGTTCATCTAAACACCTTCACGCTAATTCTCTATTATTCAGTTCTCATGATGATCGTTTCTCTCTACGTAGGTCAGCGTCAACGAAGTATTTTCGCATTAGGAGGCGGCAGTGGGTGATTCAAATTTCGTGAGAACATCGCGCAGCAACGAGAAACGCCTTTGTTTTAACGATTTCCACCCGAAATCTTGTCTCGTGTCTGAGACACTCTCTCCCCTATTTCTTGGTAATACAAAACGTGTAGCCCTTCTTTGAACTTTCTCGATGTACTCCGTTAATTCATTGTGATAAGGATCCCACACCGGGCAGCAGTACTTCAAAAGAGGACGGAGAAGCTTACTGTAGGCAGTCTCTTTAGTAGGTCTGCCGCATCTTCTAAGTGTTCTGCTACTGAAACGCAGTCTTTGGTTGGCCTCTCCCACAAGATTTTCTATGGGTTCTTTCCAATTTAACTTGTTCGTAATTTCTACCTATTTAGTCGAATTTATGGCCTTTTATGTATAACTGATTTACTGTGTAACTGAAGTTAAACGGATTCCTTCTAGCATTAATGTAGATAACGTCACCCGTTCCATTATTTAGGGTAAATCGTCAGTTTTAGCAACTTACTGATATCCAAATCGTTTTGAAATTGGTTTTGATCTTCTGAGGACTTTACTAGATGATAAACTACAGCATCATCTGCAAACAACCTAAGACGACTGCTCACATTGTCTTTTGAATCGTTTATGCAGATAAGGGACAGCAGAGGGTTTATAGCATTACCTTGGGGAACGTCAGAAACCACTTCTGATAACAAAATGACCTCCCATCAGTTAATACGAACAGTGACCACACTGAAAGGAAATCACGAATCCAGTCGCATGAAAGAGGCGATATTGCCTAAGGAAGCAATTCAATTGCAAGCCCACACACAATTCTAGTTTAAATTTACGAAATAATTTTTTTATTCCACACTTTACTAGTAAAGAGGACCGAACATTTCTCAAGAATGCAGATCCATTATACTCGGATGGCGCAAAGTTAGACTATAATGTTATAAAAAGCCAAACTGTGCACCAGTAGGAATCAAAACTTTGTCCATGTTGGATGGTGTTGCAGTCGCTGTTAATTTGAGGCAGAACATGCTATTAGAGACCAGGTCGCATTCTAAAATTCTCCTTCATTATTGTTTTCAAACATAGCCAGCCATTTTCAACCCACAGGGCCATTTTCGAGTTTCTTCGTCAAAATGTACGGATACAATACAGTATATATTATAGTTAGCAGAATCTCAGTCATTCGCTTTTGACGATATCAGTCACATTAAAGTCTTCCTAGTCTGAGGTTCCACCTTACTTGCATTGTGGGCAAGTTAAGCGCTTTTATACCGTTTTCAGAAACTTTACTGCAAATTTCCCGGTCAAATTCACGAATAAACGCCACAGGCACTTGTTTTTGCTAAGTATGAAGCATTAAAAGACGTGCCAGGTTGTGTGAAATAGGTTTTCCTAGGATTCGCAATCCAACAAAATAAGTTTTTGCCATGTACGTCGTTATTCAGGAGGGTGGACAAGGAAGGTTGCCTTCATAGAATTATCTCAAGGAATAAAAGCATGATTATAATTTTCCGGAAGCAAGCATCCCCTTTCACCACATCAAGTGGAATTTTATTTCGTGTCCAGCAATAAGACACGTTGCTTCCTTTACTAGAAGGAACGATTTTCAAGAAGTCTTTCGTACCACGCAATGGTTGCGACGAATCTTGAAATGTTGACACCGCCTCTCTCCCTTGCTCAAAGTGGAGACGCGACTTTGTGGAGGGGAAAGTGGCGTCCGCCATTCTGGCCACTGAGGCTGTCAAAAATTGCCGCGTAAGCTGGTTGCTGTTCTGGCAAGTAGCCCGAATGCTGCAGGATGGCTCATGATTCGCCAAAATTTAGGAAGATGAATCTCTTTGCGTCACCAAACATGCAGGAGAGGCAAGATTTCAAAGGTTAGTATTGCTTCTTTCCATAGAAGGCATTCAAACAAACAAGCTTTCAAGCTAACCGTGTGGCGATTTGGGAGGGACAGCAGCTTATAAGATAATAAAAGAGAAATTTCTTGGCCCTATCCACTTTCGAGCATTAGTGTGTTTTTACGTGTATAAAAGGACCAAGAGGGCATGACACTGGGAGACCAAAACAATAAAGATACCATTGCCGGACTAAATATTATAGAAAAATATGAAAGGAGTGCGAGAAACGCACGTATTTCATCATATGTGTCCGTCAGCAGATTTCATCTTATCAGCACTGCTTGTTAGCAAGCACATTATCGAGTAAGGTGACACACTGAGAAGACACTGGAAATTTTCAGGAGAGGATGACGGTTCAAATACTCGTCGAGGCAACCAAATACAGGTTTTCCCTTGTTTCCCTAAGTCGCTAAAGGCGAGTGCCAGAATGGTTCCTCTCAAAGGGAACGGGAAATTTCCATTCCCACCCTTCTCTCGTCGGATCTTGCGCTCCGCCACTAATGAAGAAAACGTCGACGGGACGATAAATCTTAATTTTCTTGTCTTCCTTCTTCTCGAGTGCCACCCTCATATTTACTTGCATATTACCTGCAGTTTTTGTGTTAATAAGGATGTCAGCAAGTAAGTGAAGAAGTCTCTTCGATAGCGAAGACAATTTATCTTCAGAACCCTTCATTGGTTCCGCTTCTAGTCTCCGATGAGTCCCATTGCCATTATAAAAAACGGGCGCTTGAACATTAAAATTTTCGGTTTACTTCCAGAATGTTTTCCTGCAACACATCCTACTTTGCCTTTGGCTATCTTCATAACCACACAGACCGCAGCAACTTTTCGAATTATAGCTTCTCTGAGATCTCAAAACAGGTCTTTCCTCATTATCCATCTCATAGTAAGAGGGGCTTGGAATCGTTTTGTGCCTGCTTCATATTATTAGCGTTGCCAGAATCTCGGAAGAGAACACCACCGAAGAAGAAAGCAAGAAACTTGTGTTTTTGCCTTTCTGTGGTACATTGTCGGGAAAGATTAGCCGGCTCCTGAAGAGATATAACATTCCATCGGTGTTCAGGCCCCCAGCAAAAATTCGACAGCTCATGAGGCCTGTGAAGGACGATCTCGGGCTTAGAACGCCTGCTGTGTAGAAGATACTATGTCAGTGTGGCTGTTACTACGTGTACATCTACATCTACATGGATGCTCTGCAAATCACATTTAAGTGCCTGGCAGAGGATTCATCAAACCACCTTCACGATTCTCTATTATTCCAATCTCGTATAGCGCGCGGAAAGATTGAACGCCTATATCTTTCCGTACGAGCTCTGATTTCCCTTATTTTATCGTGGTGATCGTTACGCCCTATGTAGCTCGGGTCAACAAAATATTTTCGCATTCGGAGGAGAAAGTTGGTGATTGTAATTTCGTGAGAAGATTCCGTCGCAACAAAAAACGCCTTTCTTTTAATGATTTCCAGCTCAAATCCTGTATCATTTCTGTGACACTCACTCCCATATTTCGCGATAATACAAAACGTGCTGCCTTTCTTTGAACTTTTCTGATGTACTCCGACAGTCCTACCTGGTAAGGATCCCACACCGCGCAGCAGTATTCTAAAAGAGGACGGACAAGCGTAGTGTAGGCAGTCTCCTTAGTAGGTCTGTTACATTTTCTAATTGTCCTGCCAATGAAACGCAGCCTTTGGTTAGCCTTCCCCACAACATTTTCTATGTGTTATTTCCAATTAAGTTGTTCGTAATTGTAATACCTAGGTATTTAGTTGAATTTACGGCTTTTTAGATTAGACTGATTTATCGTGTAACCGAAGTTTAACGAGTTCCTTTTAGCACTCATGTGGATGACCTCATGCTTTTCGTTATTTAGTGTCAGCTGCCACTTTTCGCCCCATTCAGATATCTTTTCTAAATCGTTTGGCAGTTTGTTTTGATCTTCTGATGACTTTATTAGTCGATAAACAGACAGCGTCATCTGCAAACAACCGAGGACAGCTGCTCAGATTGTCTCCCAAATCGTTTGTATAGATAAGGAACAGCGAAGGGCTTATAACACTACCTTGGAGAAAGCCTGAAATAACTTCTGTTTTACTCGATGACTTTCCGTCAGTTACTACGAACTATGACTTCTCTGACAGGAAATCGCAAACACAGTCACATAACTGAGACGATATTCCATAAGCACGCAATTTTACTAAAAGCCGCTTGTGTTGTACAGTGTCAAAAGCCTTCCGGAAATCCAGGAATACGTCGGCCAAACAGTACCCACTGTGGAGCAACGCCGGACGGAACACGAGAGGTGCTTACGCCTACGCCATCCAGAAAAACTAGCCGTGGCAAAACAAGCCTTAGAAAATGGACACCGAATTCTGTTCGACGAAACATCTGTCGTTATGAGGACGAAGGGATTTTGGCGTAGGTCAACGTGTCTACCACACGGACAAGTTGGTTGAAGGCCCTCAACCGGTCTCCTTCTAACCAACTCAAGGCCATCACTGACTCCGAGTAAGAACCAGATTTCATCATAAAACAAAGTAGACCTCCACCCTGCTTCCCAGTGAGATCTCGCTTGACACCACTGGCTCGGAGCTGTCCTCGGAATAAGCGATTTTTAACAGTTAGTTGCGTCATTGCGTCATTGTTTGGCCTACTGCTGCTGACATTGCTGTTACAGAAGCAGTACCATGCGCCAGAGCCATACGCCTAACACCATGATCTTGCCTCTCGGTGGTGTCACGTCACCGCCTGGAGTCCGGTCTTCTTGCAACCATACATCTCCGTGACCAGCGCCGCCAGTAATCATGTACAGTGCCTATGTTCCGTCAAATCTTTCTGCGGTATCGCATATGGAACTCCCATCTTCATGTAGTCCTATTACATGACTCGTTCAAACTCAGTTAAGCTGTTTGTGGGGCGCCAGGTAACAATCAAATGGTCGTTACTTCATTATACTGTTATGACAGGATTATTAAATCGTTTCTCTCTGCTTTCCACCTACCTTCGCCATCTACGAGAGCCTTAAAACTATTTTTGCAGTCACCCTGAAAGTGATGGAGAACATACTGACCACAACCTTCACTCTTTATGTCCACATTGCTCTTCGTGATCACTGGAAAAAACTGTTCCTAATTGCTACTTACTCAGGTGGATCAGGAACTATGACTGCAAATAAAAGTTTCTTGTTTTAACTGATTGATGTATTCTGTAAAAGTTCAAACACATAAAATATAAGTCTTACTATTCTAACCAATGTCCCTATCGGAAACAGCACTATTAACAATTCACAGGCGGCCTGTACTGGAAGTCCCAAGTAAAATGGTCTGTCACCCTGACGTCTAATCACCTAATCGCCTTAAAAGTGGAAAATAATCTCTCAGCTTGCCATGCAGTTTTGTAAACATTACGGGTGGCACACACAGTTACTTCCGTGAAATCTAAGCGATACAGGACGGTGCACAGTCCTTGCGATTTTTTTCCTACTTTCACCGAAAACGCTTTCAAGTCTGCCACCTCTGTCGTCATCCGAGGCACAACATGGGCGTTTGAATGACGCGGACGGTTTGATACCTCGGTGCAAAGTGTGTCCTACTGCTGCCTCTTCGGGTGTATTTACAATATATGGGCGCTGAGGATCGCCTAACGGTACATCTGCTATCAACTGCTCTAGGCGCAGGTAGCAGTATCTACCATAAATATCTCCTTTCTCGGACGTACATTAATTAACAGCTCTGTCGTTTAACAGTTTACAATATTCTTAATTTTTATATAGATAGAGTTAAGTTTGCTTTATCTACTGAAAAAGTTTTAACTTCACTAAAAGTTCTAGGCGTCAAAGTTTATTTGCCGCCTAGAATTTTTCGAATATAATCGATAAGAGAACATGACCTCTGAACTGCGTCTCTATGATTGGGTGTAAGCATTGTTATTTACAATACTGTCTTAACCGGCCGGTGTGACCGAGCGGATCTAGGCGCTTCAGTCTGGAACCGCGCGGCCGCTACGGTCGGAGGTTCGAATCCTGCCTCGGGCATGGGTGTGTGTGATGTCCTTAGGTTAGTTAGGTTTAAGTAGTTCTAAGTTCTAGGGGACAGATGACCTCAGGTGTTAAGTCCCAGAGTGCTCAGAGCCATTTGAACCATTTTTGATAAGCCCCGGCACCCTCTCTCGCCTCCCTACCTCGCGTCACACTGCAGCGCTTGTTTCGCCTCATCTTGTTAATGGCATCTTTGTCGCCTTAAAGCTCACCGTGTCCAGTGTCGAACGTAACTATCGCTCGTGACCTTTAAAGCATATATTTAAAGCAAACTCGGTTGGCATCCTCGTAGTGGCGATACTAGTGCACTGTTATGCGACTGGCTTGAAATCTAAATAGACATCGTTTTCCACACGTAGAAACACGCCTACAAGCTTTCATTTATGTCGCACAACTCCTTCTTGGTGTTGCGATCTTTTTTTCCACCAGTGTACTTAGCTAAGCTAACCAGGAGCCACATTTCAACGCTTACAACCTTAATCTGCTGGCGAAAACGTGCAGACAGACCGGAGGCACTCCAGCTGCGCACAGTGAGAGGAGGAAAGAGGCGGGTGTGGAGGCAGTGTACGGTGGCGTGCGGGGGCGGAGGACAGGACGCGGCGTAATGAGCCCTGGTGTGAAGACGGCGCGTATCTCTCAGGAAGGCGATTAATAAATTAGGAGGCGGCCCGGGCAACGCTCGTAATGGGGGTGGTGGAGGGGGTTGAGGAAGGGGTTTAAGACGTCTGCCTCTGGGTGGGGGAAGAACGGAGGGGTGAGGGGGTACGGCAGGAAGGGGTGGGGAGGGGAGAGGAGGGGCGTTAGGTTTATGAGGGAGCCTACGCGGCAGTGGCCGCGCGGGGCGAATAGGCTAATTAAGCGGCGATGCTATCGGCAGGAAGCCGCGCGGTAATGCGTCCCCAAAGGTTGCCTGGCGTCCCCCTAATTGTTATTATTGTGCCAGATAAACCCCGCAGCCCGGCCTCCCGGAAGCTGGTGCGCTCGCTCCTACTTCTGCCTTGTTGGGCCGGCTCCAGAGAACGCGTCGCCGAAAAAGGAAAAGGAGGTACTAACGCTACTGAATATAAGACCAACAAATTATGAAACGACAAGTCACTGTCGCCCTGTGCTCAATTTTTTTCCCATCGTTTGGGCTGAAATTTAGCCTCCAACAAAGAAGTGGGCTTGCGACATTATGGAGTATTTTCTATGTCTTCGCTTTTAGGTGAGTATTAAACCACGATTGCCCAAACAACACTTTTCTGGGTTTATAGGTCAGCTTGTGGCGCATAGGACCGGGAATCAATGCGAGACAGCTAAAGGAATATTCCATTGGTGGGTGGACAGCCCACGAATATCACTCACCCTCCACCCAATGAAGGAGAGTCCGCGTTTGTGGTTTATACAAATAATATCAACGACCAACAGAGGTGTTGCTGACCAGATGCCTTCACAGAACTGCTGTCCACGGACAACTGAGGTAGAACAGGAAGCTCTTCTGGAGTGGCCAGCCATTGTCCTATGAGGGCTATTCGGGGAAAAAGCTCTGACTGGACGTGAAGTGGAATCCACAGTGAAAATCCGATGAAGCTTTGCGAAAATGAGTTGAGTAACATCTCTAGTATGCCTGTCGATGCGTAATGCCACTCTTTTCAGATCTGAGGGTACAATGAGCTCATAAAGATGCCTAAATAAACAGTGTCTCCTGACAAGTATGAGGGTCTGATAAGAGGTTTCGCCTGATGTTATGCAGCCCACATAACATAACAGTCGTGCGTTTCCTTCTGCATGACAATATTCTCCGCCGCCCTCTGCATGGTCAGTGAGGATGCTCCTGCATAGTTCCCGATGGGAAGTGTTTTATCACCCACAATATAGCCTGTAACTGGCTTTCCTCTAGTCTCATCTGTGTTGACATGAACCGCTGGTTATGAGGACAATATTTTGATACGAAGAACGAGCAGCAGACCAGCATACAGAATTGGTGAAAAGTACTGCGGCTGCGTTCTATGACGAGGGCACTGGAAAGTTGGTACAATGCTAAGACAAATATCCAAGTCGGAGCGGCGACTGTGTACAGAAGTAGCAGGAACGTTAGGCAACTGCAGCAAATGAGACATATCTGTTTTGCACTTGTTCCCATTTCTTGACCGATCGGACCTTACTTTCCGAAGAGCCGTTGTATAAGGATGATAGGATCATGTAGTTTCCTTGCCCTTATCATTTCCATTCGTTTATTAGTGTCACATATGGTCTACTGCAAGCCTTGTAATTGATACCATTTTGAAACTTCATGTCACAGATGTACATGTAGGATGTAGCGTAGCTTTGGTGTTGTTGATGATGATGATAAGAAAGAAAGAAGAGGGAGCAATACGTTGCCAGAAATACTGAGATGAGTTCAAGGACCGACATTATGCTGGTACAGGTAAGGGAACCTGATAACGTTAGATAAGCGTAGACCATATCCAACAAGGCTAAATTGCTCATGTAATCACACGGCGGAAATGCGCCGCTATGGAGCCACTGCCATAATATCGCACCCAAATAGCAACGAGTGTGGGAATTCAGAACCTGGTAAGAATTCATTCTAGGAATATTTGAGGCTGTGAGAATCATTCGCTACACGCTAATAATGTCCGAGAGAGTAAGCAAATGATTTTTTGCCAATCAGTGATTTTGGGGAGAGGAAGTTCTGTTATTTTATCTATAGTTTCTTTGGTTTGCAGAAACTGATTTACCTGTTAGAATAAAAGTTTCATTTTGATCTTCAAACATCAGAAAAAATTAGAACTCGCAACCTGGCTAATAAGATGAATGGATGGAATTGACCGACTGTTTGTGAATTAAAGATTTATTTTATCGCAAACAATGTAAGGAGAGGCTACAGTTTTCAGACACAGATTTTAACTTTATCTCAAACGAGTAAACTAGCATGTAGCAAGTTTTATAGAGCAAAGGCTTCCTGACAACAGATCCATAGGAATACCAGAGGAATGTAAAAACATGTTAACGAGGATTAAGAGACCACATTTATAACAGTAGAGACCAGTTATATAAGCCAAATAACAGGATTGAAAACAAAATTTTAGAAACTCTTGCTGAATCTTGCAAATCAAATGTTTCACATACGCAACTGTAAAAATTAAGAACATCAGCATTCCTTTAACAAAGACTATCAGTGTACACTCTGTCCACGTCCTCACATATAGTGTACACGAGAGTCAACAAGGCAGTGATTTACCTGAAATAGTTCGGAATGAGGCACAGAAAACAGCAATCATCCATCAGCAATATTAACACGAATATAGCCAGTCTCTCTAACACAAAAAGGTGTAACATCGTGCTTTTAAGAATTTACGAAACATTCTCTGTAGCCAGTCACATTAACACAATCAGTTATGAAGTCTGTATCTAAAAGTCAACTAATCATTCAATCATGCCAGCCACTTCAAATCCAATCAGTTATGGACGTCTGCTCCTAATCATAATGTTTTCACGACTGTTAACAAAACATCAGGTAAACCGCTATTCTTTTTATCACAGCTGGTTATATTGACATCGTGGCCATGGTAGCCTGTCTAGTACGGTAGATAATACAGGCCCAGCGGCAACCCTTCATCGGCGAGCCATAAACTCCATGACTATGACTTCACGCTCTGCCCACCGGGCCACGGGACAGCTCTTCTGCAGTCATCAGTCCTCCACAATCAACAAGTCAGCAGTCAGTTTTCAGCAGACTGTTTTTTATTTAAAAGAATCTTTATTTCAACAACAACATGAATAAAACATTAACCCACCACCTAATAAGTTAGAGTGTCTTACTTCTGTACAATAGCTTGCAGCATATCTACTACTACAGAAAGTGTTAGCTAAGACTAGGGGCAACAACTACTCTTTATCACCAAGTCTACTTTACCCAGCTGCTCTACCAAACTACAATACCTGCAGCGTTACAGGTGTCCAGAGAATACAAACCTACTTTGTCTAACGGTGCCCACCGAGCTAACTCCGTTGGGCGTGCCCCTGGCACCGGGCTCGCCCTAGAACTTAACTCGCTACAATTTGCTACTTAAATGCTAATAGAGAAAAAAACTACTTTCTGCTTAAAGACTAATGTTATTCTAGAGGTCATTACCGGTGTGCAGTGTCGTATCCGGCTGGTGACACACCTTCCACTAATCCAAGACGCGACGGACACCGACCGTCACGGCGATCGTCGAGTCCGCGCCCCGGCGGAATGGGGTACGTATGTGGAGTCTCCCGCTATCTGCTTTCAATCATTGGTCTCAAGACTTTTGATGATACCTCATTAGTGAAACTGTCAATAATTCTGAAGGTATCGTGGTCTCAAATTAGGTGGTACGTGTCGTGATTCGGTAATTTTCGTCGTAATGTAGCAGCCACATCGTCGAACAGGGGGCACTCGTAAACCACATGGTCTGGAATGCCCTCCTCAGCACTTCAGTCACACGAGAGAGTAGCCCGCTTCCCGAACCGGCAAAGATATGCCGGGTACGTTTCGCGTACCGTGAGGAAGTGCAGTAGCCCTCTGTTGGCTTGAAGTGTTTGATCTGTAGGCATTCCCCAATACTGGGTAACGACTGACAAGTCCTGCGTCCAGTCTCCTCGCTATGCCAATACTCCTGCCAAAGTTCTTCCCGCCTTCTTTTGATGGCAAACCCTCAGAATTTCTACAGTTTTGTCAATTTTGCCTTTTTTAGCCCAGTACCATGCCGCTTGTTCCCTTAATATCCAAGGGACAAAGCCCAGTGAGTACTAATAGTGTCCGCCCCACTCCCCCCCCCCCCCCCCCGTCCGCAGCTCGTGGTCGTGCGGTAGAGCGTTCTCGCTTCCCACACCCGGGTTCACGGGTTCGATTCCCGGCGGGGTCAGGGATTTTCTCTGCCTCGTGATGACTGGGTGTTGTGTGATGTCCTTAGGTTAGTTAGGTTTAAGTAGTTCTAAGTTCTAGGGGACTGATGACCATAGATGTTAAGTCCCACAGTGCTCAGAGCCATTTCAACCCTCCCCCCCCCTCCCCCTCCGAGGAGATATCCTGTAAGCCCCGACTGAGCACAGGTGCATGTTTCACTGCTCACTGCTCCCTCCTCACGACCCTTGCGAGCCTTGTCGCCCATACTCCCGATCTGTAGCTCAGTATGGGAGTCAGAATCGTGTTGTGGTATAATTTAAATCAGGTGGCAGTTAAAAACCTTCTATGACCAATCGATATCAAGTTGTTGAGCACCTGTAGCGGCCTCTGGGTCACTGTGTCAATATTCCGGGAAAGACTCCAACTCTCATTGATGACTAGCCCCAGATATCAGGTCCCATGACGCGGAAGAACTGGTGAGCCATTGATTCTGACTGTTGGAATTCTAACTAGCTGACCCTTTAATAATAGATATGTTGATTTATTAGGTGCCACCCTCATTTTGGTTCTCTGACGGCACTCCCAGCACAGTTATTGCCCTTTCTACCTTGGGTTCGAGGTCTTCATGGCTACGGCCGCCAATCAACAGGAGGAGGTCTGCGTAGGCTACCACCTCTAGCACATCTGCACTGCCGTCCAAGCCATCCAGGAGAGGCCCCATGTTTACATCCCAAGAGAGAGACCCAAGGACAGAGCCCTGGGGACACCTTTTGTAATTCTTTTATCAACTCTCCCGGTAGGGGACGATAGCCGGACCTCCCTTCCCATACAACAGCTCTTAAGACACCCATATAGCGGCCCTGGGCACTCTTTCTTCCGCAAGCTGGAGAAGAGCGAAGGCCACAAGAGGTTGTCAAAGGCACCACTGATGTCCACCATGACGCCTACAATGTACTTGTGTGAGGATGTTCCACAGACCTCGGCCACCAGTGCAATTGTGTCAGACACCGATCGCCCTGACCAGAAGTCGAACTACCTGTCACTCATCCCACACAGCACTCGGTGCGCTGTCAGCTAGAAACCTCTCTAGCAATTTACCCAGCAGGTCTAATAAACATATCGGCTTGTAAGATTTTATTTCCGTTGGGTCTTTATCTTGGCCCCCCTAGGTAATTACAACATTGGCCTATTTCCAGACGGAGGGAAACTTCCCTAATGGTAAACACTCATTGTATATTCTTGTCAGAGGTGTCACGAGGAACGAGGTACTGCGCCACCTCTGCTACAATGTTGTCTGGTCCAGGAGCCTTGTCCATCTTTAAGGATTGTATTTGGGCAGCCACTTCTTTCTCTGGGAATGGATACACCATGGCGTTGTTGTCATATTGACCTTGACCTTCCTGCTCAATTAGGCGTTGATCCTCTGTGTCTTCTTGCTCATTCTCATCACGCAAAAGGAACAGGAGGAGGACCTCAGTACTTTCCTGCCAGGACCCCATCATCCAGTTCCTGTCCCCGACAATGGACAGCACCATGTGTGACCGTATGCTTTCCCTTACAAGCTTGTAAGGGACGCCCAAGGGATGGGTAGCCAGGTGGCTTTGCACATATTTCTCCCAACTTTAACCCTACAACTCTCAGCTCTTTTTGAAATCGCTCCTTAGCTACCTGACATATCTGTAGCCATCGCTGTTTTTCTTCCTAGGCGACACTTCACTGGTACTACCGCATCGCCCTCATGAAATACTGACACATCTCCCCTAGCTCAGCAGTCCATGACGATGGAGATACCCCAAAGCCTCTCCTAGCAGTTGGTACAACTGCCTTCACTGCCCTAGTAAGTGCACACACCACTTATCGGCGTGTCTATCCACGTCTTCATCACCCTCCTGCCATTCCGGGACGTTAAACTCTCTTTCCAGGCGTTCCCAATTGGCAGTATTGTAATTTAGTTGCGCTTCCCACCCTATGTCCCAACGGCACTCACTATCACAAACTGCGAAGGTGATTATGTTATGGTCACTTGTGGTGACCGTATCCCTCACAGTCCAATTTTTGACGTTTGGTATATTCGGTGACATCAGCGTGATGCCAATATTGGTGCTCTCACTCTCTCTTCCGCTGTAGGTGGGGGGCTTTCCTGGCCTATTGGCGATTACAAACTACAGGGCGATAATGGTCACTTCTGTCTTTCCACCTCTCTCATCACGAGTGCTGCTGTGCCAAAGGGGGAATATGGCGTTTATGTCCGCCATAACTACAATTTTGCACCCCCCCTCAACGCCGCGGCGACCTGTAGGAGTTGGTCAAGATATACTAAATGTACATGTTAATATGTTAACACTATTGGTGACTGGAGCTCCACGACGTTGCAGCTGTAATCTGATAGGTGCGACAAAACTGTGACTCTCAGAGCCTTGTTTACTGCTAAAATGGTAGCTCTCGGTTCATCACCGAACTTTACTATGTGCCAGTTGACGGCGGCAAATGCTACTTTCCCAGCAAGACAGTACGGCTCTTGTAGACAGAGCGCATCCAGGCTCACCTCCTGCACCACCCTCCAAGCTCCTGCATGACCGGCCTGCTGTTACGTGTGTTTAGTTGTTGCAGCTGTATACCTGTTGTCATGGAAAGTACATATGCACGTTTGACTCTGGGAAGTTTTTTCACTAATCGAAAGCAGTTCTCCCGTGGGACAGAACAGACTGATTGTACATTTCGTGGAGATCGAATGGTTCATTTCGTCATTCAAAGACCTTCTTCACCAAGTCACGCAGGGCACCGAAATTAGTGGGAAGATTCACGTTTTCAGCTGTATTCTATACACAGCCTCCACGGCCGAAAAGGTCATTTCACGCCCGAACTTATGACCAACACGCAGTAGACTCTGCTACAGTTGGCCATTCTCAAACATAAAAAATCTCAAAACCCGACTCCCAGTCGTCTCGCTTTTCCACAGTCCTCCAACTTTCCGCGACCAGGTATCCCCCATTGTGACAAAGAGGGCATACCATTATTTTGCAATAACTTAGCAAACTGGAGTAGTGGCAGCCTTAGTATCAAAGGAAAAATAGTGACATCCTTGTGGCAATGTATAAATTTCCTAGCATAACACGTTAGTTTATGAAACATTGAAACTACATAATACAAATTTCCACAAATTCTTCTCACATTTTCGAAATCTCAGTGCTTATTACAACTTCAATATCAGAAAAAGCAATTATACTTTCGACAGTTTCTGGTGATATACCTTATAGTTAATCAAGATAAAATCATTAATTTATCGGTGTATTTTTTATTTTTCTGCCTTTGGTTTTAATACCTAAAGTGTAATAGGTTGCTATTTTAATACTTTGTAATCAGTATACTGTGTGGTTCTATACATAGGTGCCCTGCACTGGGTTATTGTCAATCATAGGAAAGCATTTCACCACTCAAACATCTGTTCAGTTTTTTGATACATTCAGTGAGAGACGAGCATTAAGTCAGTCAGCTACCACGTTGTTACCAAGCATTCAGTATGACATAACCTATACTACTAATCGTTTAGTACAGACAGAACGTCTTCCCTCCCCCCTCCATTCTCCCTTCTTTTGGTATCTGTAAGCTAACTCTCCTCCCACATAATATCAAGATTAAGTCACTATGATGATTCCGTACTACCTCCCCTTTCTTTGATGGGCAGTTGGCTCCTTCCTTAATATTTAGCTCAGTAGACAATGGTGACATTTTGTATCTGTCGACCCAACCAGAACTCATTATTTAATCCTAAATAGGTACGTTTTGTATTAGCTTACCAAGCCAGGGCAGTAGTAAAATAGACATTAGAGGTACATTCTATATTGGCGCACTTTGTCTAGGTCTTATGAAAAGGTCACCAGACTCTTGTGTTAAACAGTCTGATACATTGAGCACATACATAAGTATGCGTACAATCTGTAATAAATTAATTGTTTTTGGGATGTAGAATCATTTTGCTGGTGTGCCACACTGTTCGAACTGCACTGTTTTAAAGTGCTCTTAAGTGTCTCGATATGTGTTGAAAATCTGTGTGATGTCTTTGTATATTGTTTGTAGATGTAGAGAAAAGTTGTGTGTGGATGATTCTGAAAAGACGGAAACCGTTGTCAGCGATTTCTGAAGTTTCTTTGTGTGTGTATGTGTAAGACGAAGAGTGGATTTTGAAGGTTCATTTGCACTGGTAGGATTTGTTATTTTGTTAGTGTGTGCTCAGTGGATTCTAATTTTTCGGTGTCTGAGACTAAATTGTTCGAGACATCTTCTCGACATAGATCGAAATGCAGTACTGGGATAGTAAGGGGGACAACTAGAAGAGAACGCGGGTGTAGAAGTGCGAGATGAGAGCAACATAGGTGATGAATTATGAGACGTACACGTCAGATTTGAAGTAAAACTTCACAGCTCTGACTAGTGAACAAGGGGTCATGACTATTAGTCGTGACTCTGGAACTCCTGGTATTGTACCACTATAGTGTTAGATGGTACACAAGTTACTAATCGAAACTGTTTAAGTATTGTAACTAAAGAGTCTGATTCCCCCATCATTACTATCACTACTACAAATAAGCAAATGTATGAGTAGGATGTGTTAGCTTCATTTTTGGAATGTTTCAAGAAGTTGGCTGTCAGTATATGGACGATACAAGAAAAAAATTGGAGAAGAGAGAATATAGAGCGACAGGTGAAAGGCTCCTGGAGAAAACCAGTAAGATAAAAGAAGTTTAGAGGAGAGCTTTCAAAATTTTGCCATCCAGTTATGGGAAAAGCTGAGATCACAACAGGAAATAGAAACTATGGAAAAAGGTGATAGCATTATGACCAAGAACGGGGAACGAACTTTACTGCAAAAAAAGGTGCAATAAAGTGAATAAAGGCTACTGCGAGATGGGCTGGCCCTAAGGGAACAAAAGCAAAAAGATAAGAATGATATTCTGCTTCGAAAATAGCGAAAATTCAGGAGATGAAGATGGTCGAAAGGACAAGTTTACGAACATGGGATTTGGCTCTATGGTTTGGAAAATAACTTCGAATCGCTAAATTTAGCCATAACGTGGGAGAGCACAATTTGGTAGTGTTGCAGAGAATCTCAAACAATTAGGCAATGCGTGAGGAAGTAGCGAAAGTGTATTTCCATCTCATACGAGTCTTCGTAATTTCATTTTGTACTTGTATTAGGTGACAAATTGCGTATAACTGCATAAGTTCTTTACGTACAAGTTACTGAATACTGATACTTTGTTACCAGTTGGTCTTAATTTTGTTGGCTTCGTTCATTAATATCTCTCAACTACGCCATGTGCAGCTAAAACTTTTATACTGAAATTTAAATGCACAGTTCCGTGTCTTCGTCCGTTGTGCACAAAAATCAGACATGCACCAGCTGTACGCATGCTTGTGGTGCTCGACGTTGGCAATGAGAAATCTTGTAACTTTTCTTTTTTTTTTTTTTTTTTGGTCATCAGTCTACTGACTGGTTTGATGCGGCCCGCCACGAATTCCTTTCCTGTGCTAGCCTCTTCATCTCAGATTAACACTTGCAACCTACGTCCTCAATTATTTGCTTGACGTATTCCAATCTATGTCTTCCTCTACAGTTTTTGCCCTCTACAGCTCCCTCTAGTACCATGGAAGTCATTCCCTCATGTCTTAGCAGATGTCCTATCATCCTGTCCCTTCTCCTTATCAGTGTTTTCAACATATTCCTTTCCTCTCCGATTCTGCGTAGAAGCCCGCATCTCGTGGTCGTACGGTAGCGTTCTCGCTTCCCACGCCCGGGATCCCGGGTTCGATTCCCGGCGGGGTCAGGGATTTTCTCTGCCTCGTGATGGCTGGGTGTTGTGTACTGTCCTTAGGTTAGTTAGGTTTAAGTAGTTCTAAGTTCTAGGGGACTGATGACCATAGATGTTAAGTCCCATAGTGCTCAGAGCCATTTGAACCATATTTTTCTGCGTAGAACCTCCTCATTCCTTACCTTATCAGCCCACCTAATTTTCAACATTCGTCTATAGCACCACATCTCAAATGCTTCGATTCTCTTCTGTTCCGATTTTCCCACAGTCCATGTTTCACTACCATACATTGCTGTACTCCAGACGTACATCCTCAGAAATTTCTTCCTCAAATTAAGGCCGGTATTTGATATTAGTAGACTTCTCTTGGCCAGAAATGCCTTTTTTGCCATAGCGAGTCTGCTTTTGATGTCCTCCTTGCTCCGTCCGTCATTGGTTATTTTACTGCATAGGTAGCAGAATTCCTTAACTTCATTGACTTCGTGACCATCAATCCTGATGTTAAGTTTCTCGCTGTTCTCATTTCTACTACTTCTCTTTACCTTCGACTTTCTCCGATTTACTCTCAAACCATACTGTGTACTCATTAGACTGTTCATTCCGTTCAGCAGATCATTAAATTCTTCTTCACTTTCACTCAGGATAGCAATGTCATCAGCGAATCGTATCATTGATATCCTTTCACCTTGTATTTTAATTCCACTCCTGAACCTTTCTTTTATTTCCATCATTGCTTCCTCGATGTACAGATTGAAGAGTAGGGGCGAAAGGCTACAGCCTTGTCTTATACGCTTCTTAATACGAGCACTTCGTTCTTGATCGTCCACTCTTATTATTCCCTCTTGGTTGTTGTACATATTGTATATGACCCGTCTCTCCCTATAGCTTACCCCTACTTTTTTCAGAACAGCTTGCACCATTTTATATTGTCGAACGCTTTTTCCAGGTCGACAAATCCAATGCAAGTGTCTTGATTTTTCTTTAACCTTGCTTCCATTATTAGCCGTAACGTCAGAATTGCCTCTCTCGTTCCTTTACTTTTCCTAAAGCCAAACTGATCGTCACCTAGTGGATTCTCAATTTTCTTTTCCATTCTTCTGTATATTATTCTTGTAAGCAGCTTCTATGCATGAGCTGTTTAGCTGATTGTGCGATAATTCTCGCACTTGTCAGCCCTTGCTGTCTTTGGAATTGTGTGGATGATGGTATATCGCGAGACTCATATATTCTACACACCAATGTGAATAGTCGTTTTGTTGCCACTTTCCCCAATGATTTTAGAAATTCTGATGGAATATTATCCATCCCTTCTGCCTTATTTGACCGTAAGTCCTCCAAAGCTCTTTTAAATTCCGTTTCTAATACTGGATCCCCTATCTCTTCTAAATCGACTCCTGTTTCTTCTTCTATCACATCAGACAAATCTTCACCCTCATAGCGGTTTTCAATGTATTCTTTCCACCTATCTGCTCTCTCCTCTGCATTTAACAGTGGAATTCCCGTTGCACTCTTAATGTTACCACCGTTGCTTTTAATGTCACCAACGGTATTTTGACTTTCCTGTATGCTGAGTCTGTCCTTCCGACAATCATATTTTTTTCGATGTCTTCACATTTTTCCTGCAGCCATTTCATCTTAGCTTCCCTACACTTCCTATTTATTTCATTCCTCAGCGACTGGTATTTCTGTATTCCTGATATTCCCGGAACATGTTTGTACTTCCTCCTTTCATCAATCAACTGAAGTATTTCTTCTGTTACCCATGGTTTCTTCGCAGCTACCTTCTTTGTACGTATGTTTCTCTTCCCAAATTCTGTGATGGCCCTTTTTAGAGATGTCCATTCCTCTTCAACTGCACTGCCTACTGCGCTATTCTTTATTGCTGTATCTATAGCGTTAGAGAACTTCAAACGTATTTCGTCATTCCTTAGTACTTCCGTATCCCACTTCTTTGCGTATTGATTCTTCCTGACTAATGTCTTGAACGTCAGCCTACTCTTCATCACTACTATATTGTGATCTGAGTCTATATCTGCTCCTGGGTACGCCTTACAATCCAGTATCTGATTTCGGAATCTCTGTCTGACCATGATGTAATCTAATTGAAATCTTCCCATATCTCCCGGCCTTTTCCAAGTATACCTCCTCCTCTTGTGATTCTTGAACAGGGTATTCGCTATTACTAGCTGAAACTTGTTACAGAACTCAATTAGTCTTTCTCCTCTTTCATTCCTTGTCCCAAGCCTATATTCTCCTGTAACCTTTTCTTCTACTCCTTCCCCTACAACTGCATTCCAGTCGCCCATGACAATTAGATTTTCGACCCCCTTTACATACTGCATTACCCTTTCTCTGTCTGTTCATCTTCAGCTTGCGACGTCGGCATGTATACCTGAACCATCGTTGTCGGTGCTGGTCTGCTGTCGATTCTGATTAGAGCAATCCGGTCACTGAACTGTGCACAGTAACACACCCTCTGCCCTACCTTCCTATTCATAACGAATCCTACACCCGTTATACCATTTTCTGCTGCTGTTGATATTACCCGATACTCATCTCACCAGAAATCCTTGTCTTCCTTCTACTTCACTTCACTTACCCCTACTATATCTAGATTGAGCCTTTGCATTTCCCTTTTCAGATTTTCTAGTTTCCCTACCACGTTCAAGCTTCTGACATTCCACGCCCCGACTCGTAGAACGTTATCCTTTCGTTGATTATTCAATCTTTTTCTCATGGTAACCTCCCCCTTGGCAGTCCCCTCCCGGAGATCCGAAAGGGGGACTATTCCGGAATCTTTTTCCAATGGAGAGATGATCATGACACTTCTTCAATTACAGGCCACATGTCCTGTGGATACACGTTACGTGTCTTTAATGCAGTGGTTTCAATTGCCTTCTGCATCCTCATGTCGTTGATCACTGCTGATTCTTCCGACTTTAGGGGCAATTTCCCATCCTTAGGACAAGAGAGTGCCCTGAACCTCTATCCGCTCCTCCTCCCTCTTTGACAAGGCCGTTGGCTGATTGAGGCTGACTTCTTATGCCGGAAGTCTTCGGCCGCCAATGGTGATGATCTATCAAAATTTAGGCAGTGGCGGGGATCGAACCCGGGACCGAAGACTTTTTGATTATGTATCAAAGACGCTACCCCTAAACCACGGGTAGCCCCGTGTAACTTCAGCCTTCGCAAAAGCCTGCAGCAAACAGAAATGCATTAGAATATCAGTCAATGGACTATTCTGGCTGTTATTGCATGGACAAGTAATGATATTGCACTACTGGCCAGTAAAATTGCTATACCAAGAAGAAATGCAGATGATAAATGGGTATTCATTGGACAAATATATTGTACTAGAACTGACATGTGAATTTTCACGCAATTTGGGTGCATAGATCCTGAGAAATCAGTACCCAGAATAACTACCTCTGGCCGTAATAACGACCTTGATACGCCTCGGCATTGAGTCAAATAGAGCTTGGATGGCGTGTACAGGTACAGCTGCCCATGCAGCTTCAACACGATACCACAGTTCATCAAGAGTAGTGACTGCCGTATTGCGACGAGCCAGTTGCTCGGCTACCATTGACCTGACGTTTTCAGTTTTTTAGAGATCTGGAGAATGTGCTGGCCAGGGCAGCAGTCGAACATATCCTGTATCCAGAAAGGCCCGTACAGGACCTGCAATATGCGATCGTTCATTAACCTGCTGAAATGTAGCGTTACATAGGGATCGAATGAAGGGTAGAGCCACGGGTCGTAACACATCTGAAATGTAACGTCCACTATTCAAAGTTGTAACCTCCCCACAAAAAGTATTAATTAAATATGAACCAAGTGTAACCTCCCCGCAAAAATATTAATAACTGAACAAAATTCTGAACAAAATTGGTTCCCATTTATGATCTCTGTGCATTTGATGTACTCACAAAGTTCAATTACTAAACCGCGAAATAATAAGAAAAGAAAATTCAGTAACCTGGTAAATTTTAGGACGACAGCAACTCTGCGCCTCGGCCCTGTATTCTGAATAAAAAAAGCAAAAAAATTCTTACCTCAATAAAAACCGCGAATATATCTGCTCTTACCAATTTTTTTTTTTTTTTTTTTTTTTTGCACGGCTCCGTGTAATGCTGGCCTATACTTTCCTGATTCGTGAAAGGAATGATCATGCATTGGATAAATTCTTTAAATTAAAATGAATGCTTTTTTTTTTAAAAATTACTTTATATTATAAAAATTATTATTGGGGCATTTTTTTAAAAGAAATTGGATGACAGTTAACATACATTACTAGATATGCGCAAGGCTGCTTCTTTACCTTCTACAATAATACTCATCCTCCAAAGTCCTGACCAGAGCAGACTGCAGACAAGCGCAGACACGCGCCGACTACTGCACACTACTGCCGACTCACGCAGACTACACTAGCACAGACTACTGTAGACTACTGCCGACTCACGAAGAGTACTACAGACTAGCGCACACAAGCGACAAGCGACAACTAACAACATACTGCTCTCTGGTCAGAGACTCTCCTATGCCTTGCCTATTGCAGGCAGCGCATATAGCGCATACCTCTTACATAACCTTCCACTGGGGGGGCAAAAATTTGGCAGCGATGGTGAGTCAATTGGACTTGCCATGAGCAACAAATTTTTCTTAATTAACTAAGTTTACAATCACAAAATAGATACATATATATAAGTGCAGAACATGAAATAAAATATAGTGCACATGCACTGAGTACAGAACATATCAAGCAATGTCAAAATGTATACGCAATGAGTACAAAAGATATTATTAAATGACAAAAGTGTACACGCACTGCAGTACAGAACATATCAGGAAATCACAAAATGTATACGCAATGAGTACAAATCATATTAACAAATGACATAAAGTGCACATGCACTGTAGTTCACAAGATATCAGCAAATCACAAAATGTGTAAGTAGGCTGTTTACGTTTTTTTATTGGTAATGCCACCTCTGTATGAAAATCACTGGCTGTGCTGTGTGCAGTCTGTGGCTGCTTTGCATTGTTGTAATACTCGCCATTGTAGTGTTAGGCAGCTGGCTGTGAACAGCGCGTAGCGTTGCGCAGTTGGAGGTGAGCCGCCAGCAGTGGTGGATGTGGGGAGAGAGATGGCGAAGTTTTGTAATTTGTCATGAATTGCTATATATATTATGACTATTGAGGTAAATACATTGGTTGTTCTCTATCAAAATCTTTCATTTGCTAACTATGCCTATCAGTAGTTAGTGCCTTCAGTACTTTGAATCTTTTATTTAGCTGGCAGTAGTGGCGCTCGCTGTATTGCAGTAGCTTGAGTAGCAAAGATTTTTGTGAGGTAAGTGATTTGTGAAACTTATAGGTTAATGTTAGTCAGGGCCATTCTTTTGTAGGGATTTTTGAAAGTCAGATTGCGTTGCGCTAAAAAAATATTGTGTATCAGTTTAAGGACAGTCGTGTGTAAATTGTTCGAAGGGGACGTTTCATATGGCGACCCTGCCAGGATACCTCACTGGAATCTTCTGATTTTTTTCTTGTAGTTTGTGTAATTAGTGTAGATTTTGTTTATTGCTAGCATGTAATTGTAGAGAAAATCTCCTTTGCAGTTGCAGACTTTCATTGTTGTACAGTAAAACAGTTGTGGCATGAATGTAGATTTGCACCAAGTATTTCGCAGCTGCGCTGGCAATTAAGTAGACATTATTTCCATTGGTATGTTATTTTATTTTGATCTTCAAATTGTGCTTTTCTGTGTTATCGTGTGAAATATTGTGACAATTATAACGTGTGAAAAACGTAATACTAGGCTCCAAAGTAAACTGAGAAATGACAGTGAAGACGAAAGCAGTGTGTTAGCGCCGCAGAGTAATGAATTAACTAATGTTCAAAGTAGTAATTTGGTAATTGCGCATAGGGAAATGGAGCGGGCGGCAAACAATGGTGTAGACAGTGAAACAGGTAGTGAACAGGGAAGTGTTATCGATCGATTGGTCGGCAACAGCTCGCCTCAGGAATCGGGAATGACAGAACACAATATTGCAAATACTGCAGACTCAGGTTTAGGGTTCTCACCGTTTTCTCAAATGAGTCAAGACACATTTTCCGCTTGTCAAAATGTGAATGTTGCCGGTGCAACTTCACTGCCGAAAAGCACTGAGTAACATGTTTCAGACACCAGTGCATTGTTATTACAATTAATGCAACAAATGGGACAAAAGCTTGAAAAGTTAGACACAATGGAACAACACCAGAGACAAACACAGCAACAGTTAGACACAGTGGAACAAAATCTCAAAAAGTTAGACACAATGGAACAAAATCAGAGACAAACACAGCAACAGTTAGACACACTGGAACAAAATCAGAGACAAACACAGCAACAGCTTCAAAAGTTAGACTCATTGGAACAAACTCTTGAACAAACGCGTGAAGATTTAACTACTGAGTTACATAAAATAGAATCGAAATGTCAAAAAGCCTGTAATGACGTAAAAACACAAATTTGTGAGCATTTCCAACCTATTTTTTCGCGGCATGAAAATGCATTACAGAATCACGAAGCAGCCATAAAAGAACTGCAAATTATTGTTCATGAAAATCATGAGACCTTGCAAGCTAAATTTGACTCAGTTGCATCTACCGATTCGGTCACTCAACTTGCAAAAACTCAGGAAAACTTTAAAGACACAGTAGATACTCTGAAACTTGGTTCAGAAAAACACACTGAGGAAATAAGTACACTATCGGAGAAAGTAGCCGAACTTTTGGATCAGTTCACTAATTTATCTACGAAGGTAGATGATAATCTGATTGATGCAAGACCGGTAGTCTTTAATGACACAGAAGAGTACGAACAAATTAGGAAATTCAAACAAAATCAGAATCAAATTAATACACAACACCAAAGAGAAATCCGGGAAGTACAAGATCAGCTGACACAGGTAATACAAGAATTACGTATTTCAGAAGACACTCGCGCTCCAACACGGGAAGAGGGACTTAGAAATACGGAAAAGCCGCAAAATAATAACACAGGGCATTTCGGAAGTTATGAAAGAAATTGGCAAGGTGCACCGAATTTTGAAATGAAACCGCCAAAACGATGTAACAATGACCGATATGCGACTCGCCGATATGATTACTTTGACTGTAAGCTGTTCATTACTACACGTAAATTCAAAACATTTAAGAATTCTGGCAACGACATTCATCCACAAGCATGGCTCCATCAATTCTCTCATTGTTTTCCTCCCAACTGGTCGTTAGAACACAGATTAGAATTTATGTGTGGCTACTTAGAGAATGAACCAGCTGTAAGAATGCGATCGGTCATTCACGATTGCCACAGTGAAGGAGAATTTTACCATGCCTTCCTCTCAGCATATTGGTCTCAAGCCACACAAGACCGAGTAAAACATGGCATCATAATGATGAAACATTTCAAACAATCTCAATTCTCCAGTCTTGTGAAATTTTTTGAAGACATGTTGCATAAGAATCAGTATCTTTCAAACCCATACAGCCCCTCAGAACTCATCCGCATTTGCTTACTCAAATTGCCTGAACATTTACGACATATTATTTTAGCAGGACGTTGCAAAGACGACATTGAAGCATTTCAGGGACTGTTACAAGAATTAGAAATTGACACAGACAGTCGCGGGATGCGAAAACAGGAAAACAATTGCTACAGGTCACATCCCTCACAATTCCGTGACGACAGAAACAATAACTGGCCACGACAAGCCTATTCTTACAACGCAAATCGTGATCAAAACAGACACCACCCATATGACAACCATTGGCAGAGTAATAGTTACAGAGAAAGATCGCATTTCCGTAGTAATGAATATGACAGAGATAACCATAGAAACAGACAATATGGTAATCAGATCTATTATTATCAAGGGAGACAGAATAATTTCAGACGCAACAGTTCAGCGCGCAGTTACGATTCAGGGAGAAATTCTCCACCACGTGACCGTCACGAAAGAAACTGTGTAAACTACCGACAAAACGACAGACCTGAATTCCATCAGAACTGGCGAGCTTTAAACAGAGCTGGGCCCTCTCGGCAAGGCGAATTTGTGGAAGTTAGGCCTCCTAATCCCAGTAACGACGCGCGGCAACAAAGAGACAGACAATGACTCGAACCGCAGGCATACACGTGCGCTGGCTGGCTCCGAGGAAAATAACATTATATCTGGTACTGCTAATGAGATTTTAATGCAACATTTTGGTTTACTTAAATATACATTCTGAATTAAAGTGCTTTCTGAGAGATACCAGATGACACAGAGGTTAGTTTATGTGACAGCTACACGATTTCATCACGACGCTACTAATGAGTGACAATTTACAATGTTGCTTTTGTAGTGTTTTTGTTTTATTTCTGCACAGTTTTTCTGTTTTATTCTGCAAAGTAAAACATGTTTTATTAGTAACTTTTGTGGTATAGCTACAATGAGATTGCCTTTTCTGTAGCACAACAATACGTTACAGCACAGTACTTTCTTCATCATGGCAATAAGCGTAATAACTAAGATATCTATACATAAAGCATTTCACTTTTGTTTATCATGAGGTAAGTACATTGACTTCTGCAGAACTTAGCTTTCGGAGGACGATAAGTACGACATTTCCACAGATTTATCTTACAGCAAGACGCACATTTAGCGCTACAGGACACGCATTTGAGTGATTAATTTTGTACTTAAAACATTTATTTTTAAAGATATTTGAAGTACAATGATACAAAGGTTTTCAGTGATACATTTCATTTCATTGCTGTAATCTGTAACACCTGAGGGTATAATTACATTAATCCTCAGGGGGGTACACGCCTACTTTGTGTACCATGTGTTTGGCAAGCACAAGGAGCCCTAGCTAATATGGTATTTGCTTATACAACTTTACACATCGGTACCATATTTCTCTAACACACAAATTACACAGCTATCTGATCATGTAACTGAGAGATAAACAACTTTTTTTTACTACATCAGTGACAGATGTTTACGTAATTACACAGTTGGATAACTTCACACTTACGAAATTGTATTTTTGTCTGTACTTCGTGCATTGTTCATATTTTTTCGGAACCATTGTGATACTATGAGAGCTTTGAATGATATATTTGGTAAGGGAGAATGATTTTAAAGTATGTTTGAGGTAGATGACACTATTGAAATGAGCAGAGATTTTTTTTTTTAGGTTTTGAAATTATTGGAGGAAGCTACGACGATTTTGAGAATTGACTGAGATGTTATGATATTATTACGACGACGATGTGTACTATGCTGTTGAGATATGTTTATGACCAATAAGATGATGCTACCGTATATGAGGAATAAGAAGTATGTAGGAAACCAAGAAGCGTACTTTAAGGGTTATGAAATGTGTGTAAATGCGTGACTGTATCACAATGCTGACGAATATTTTATTTGGACACTTATACTTATAGGGTTTTGTTTCTACACATTTGCAACGCAAATTCTCGACCCGTGAAATTTTGTATATGAGACTGTCACAGTAGCGGAAACTGCTGTCGTAAATATTTCCATAAGAAAGTTAAGTGACCACCTGCACGTAATGCGTCGTGGGCACGCAGCTGTGTCAGACGCCGGGAGAACAAGTCATTAGTGAGTGCCTCATCAGAAGCACAGGTAGAATAAAAGAAAGGGGAGGCCATTGTCCTCGCTATTGACATTTCCTTGTTGAAAGCATACTGTGGAGCTCGTAATTTATGATATTTACTAAAACGCCTAATGAAATGTTTCTAATCATTTTACATCTATTGTCTTTGTAGTTAAGAGATTGCTCATTTTGTTTAATATCTGGTTTCCAGCTGTGTTGCAGCATTGGTTTTATAAAATAAACTTAAATGCATCTGCTAATGTGAACACTTTCTGTCAACAGATTTATTAAATAAGTATTTTCTGATCCACATTCATCGAAAAAGGAGCTCTTGGAATGGAGAGAACAAAAAGAAGGGACTAATAACAGTAACTGCATCTATAATTTTCTTTTCAAGTACTTGGTAATTTCTTTTGTAGAATAATTTGTGGTGCACCACTTTAATTACTTAGACATGAAGATGTGATTATACATTTCCCTTATCTGCATTGTTATCTTTAGTGTACTATTTTTTCTGCTTGAGCTATGTCATGTTTAGGTATTTCATTTTCTGCTGCTGTTTGCCAGGCATAGTGTTGCTGAATTTGAATTTGTGTTACTCTGCTAAGCCAGATTTATTTTTCTTGTTTGCTGCGCATTGCCTCATATTAGTTGTAATGTTGCATTGCTTGGTAATTTAGATTTACTGTAGCTTGCTTTGCAATTTTCCATTTTTTTTGGTCATTGCTGTTTGTGTTACTTATTTTGTGCTCCTGCATTGCCTCGTCCCTTAGTTTAGCATCTGAGCTCAGTAGATTTAAGTTAGCTTAAGAGGGCGTAGCCTCTAAGAGAATGAGTTGCGATGAATTTGAAGAAATGCATTGAGAAGTTAAACGAAAAAAGGTACAGAAATCAGGTATAAATAGGACTTTTGGGAATAATGATGAACCAAGGGAGATCTCAATGCAAAATACTGCGGTAAAACAAACCCTGTCCTTTCCTTTTGTATTATTTTGCTATGTGTGTATGTACCATTGTGTATTTGTCTTTTTCCTGTCTTTAAGTGTTTAGCTAATAAGATTTATGTTGTAAAATTTTTTAAATACTATGTTATTTTCTTCATAAAGGTGTTTAGACATTATTTATTCTGTTTTGTTTTAATGCTCGTGTGTAAAGTTGATGTTCCAAAAGTTATTCTGATCTTTTATGTATCTACTTATCTCATAACTCCTGTAACATTGATGTATATGTTTATTTCTATTCTGTTGTAAAGCCTGTACTACAAATGTTATCTGTATTGTTATGTTCTTTAATGATGTATTTTGTACCTTTGTAATTGTATTCTTATGTTATAAAATTGTAATTGACACCAGTTCATCATATTATTAACTTGTAAGTTACATTTCACTGCACACGTTTCTATTGGTCATAGTATATGGACAATATGTGAGAAGTAGGGACTGTTAGTGTTTGCACGTGTGTTAATAATTCAGCAAGGGACTGGATAACAGCATTGCTGGTTCTAAGGACAATTCCAAAAACTTTGTGAGTGCACAAGTGGTGGTTATGGACTTGCTGTATTATCCGCAAGACTCTTGTGCACCTGCACAGTCACAACAGATGGCTGCTGGCTATCTCTACAAGGACTACAGTGGGTCTGCATCTTTGATGACCCACCAGTACCATTATCTCTACAAGGACTACAGTGGGTCTACATCTTTGATGATCCATCAATACCATTATTTCTACAAGGACTGCAGTGGGTCTGCACCTCTGGTGGCCCACCAATACCGTAATCTCTACCAGGACTACAGTGGGTCTGCTCTGTGATGACCAACCTACCAGTATCCTTCAAAACGTCGAATGACTCTGCTGTGGGTTTCCTCTGTTGTGGCCCATTACCTGTATGCATGTCAAGAGTCAGCACTGTCTTTCCATTGGAAGGACAACACTACTTCTTCAAGATTGCATGGAAATCTACTACTTCCGTTCCGTGTGCATTTTCTTCTACTGCTCAGACTTTGAGAAAAACACTACTATTTTACCATGATGAACGATCAGGACTGTCTTTATAGACTGTGAGAAAATTTGAGCTTTTGACCAACATAGTATCAATAAGTGTGTGCATTTGATTTCTTTGTTATTGTAATTATGAAAAATTGTTTCAAATCTGTATTGGCCACTGCCCAATCCAATTTGTAAAATTTTTTTGTGGGGAGCATGGGGGCTATGTAAGTAGGCTGTTTAGGTTTCTTTATTGGTAACGCCACCTCTGTATGAAAATCACTGGCTGTGCTGTGTGCAGTCTGTGGCTGCTTTGCATTGTTGTAATACTCGCCATTGTAGTGTTAGGCAGCTGGCTGTGAACAGCGCGTAGCGTTGCGCAGTTGGAGGTGAGCCGCCAGCAGTGGTGGATGTGGGGAGAGAGATGGCGGAGTTTTGTAATTTGTCATGAATTGCTACATATATTATGACTATTGAGGTAAATACATTGGTTGTTCTCTATCAAAATCTTTCATTTGCTAACTATGCCTATCAGTAGTTAGTGTCTTCAGTACTTTGAATCTTTTGTTTAGCTGGCAGTAGTGGCGCTCGCTGTATTGCAGTAGCTTGAGTAGCGAAGATTTTTGTGAGGTAAGTGATTTGTGAAACTTATAGGTTAATGTTAGTCAGGGCCATTCTTTTGTAGGGATTTTTGAAAGTCAGATTGCGTTGCGCTAAAAAAATATTGTGTATCAGTTTAAGGACAGTCGTGTATAAATTGTTCTAAGGAGACGTTTCAAATGTATACGTAATGCGTACAAATCATATTAACAAATGACATAAAGTGCACACACACTGTAGTATTTTTACTATTTTACAAGAACTAGGATAGGGAAGGGAAGGATTGCATCATGGTTGTAGCACATTAGGTTGCACGCAGCTGCACTGAAAGTCCATATCTTTCTACAGAAGCGCAACACCAAGTAAGACAATCTGAAGTTCTTTTCCCTGGAGTATTAATCAGTGTAGCCAAGACACTGAAATGTCGTATTAATATTCCATGTTATCGTTTTGGTAGTACATTATGTACACCAAACAGTGGAACCATAATAACATCTCCCTTGCTCAAGGTGGTTGGACAGCATGTCGTGTCAATACCACGCTCTTGTAAGGTACATCAACGTAGAATTAGTGCAAAAACCAAATATAGTGCTCCATGATCATGAGGATAGACAGGACAAACGGATATTGCAGTAATTTCTGGTAATTAGGTCAGAAGGTGAAGGACATTAAGTCTTATGCCAGTCATCATTGATAATTACACTAGTCTATCAACTGATTTGAGTAATTGGTGGCACTCATCGCCCAGTTACTGAACATTTCTGTACCATGTATGAAGTATTACAGAATAATGTTCATAAGTCATCTGTTTACAGAGAACATTGGCACTCATTGACCAGTTACAAATAATTAGAAGTCATCATTCAAAACAGGAGCTAATGAGTGTAGCATCAAGCTACTGGTATTCATATATATAGCATGTAAGTGACATAATACAAATTTAAAATATAAGAAACAGTGGCATTCGTTGGCCAGCAAGTATCGAATATTACAAAACATTTTTCATCATTCGAGTGACATATGACATATTTAAAATAATTATTGACACTCATTGATCAGTTACAAATCATCAGAAGTCATCAGTCAAAACCGGAGTTAAAGAGTGTAGCATCAAGCTACTACTATTCATATATATAGCATGAAAGTGACATAATAGAAATTTAAAATATAAGAAACAGTGGCATTCATTGGTCAGCAAGTACTGAATATTACAAAACATTTTTCATCATTTAAGTGACATATGACATACTTAAAAATATAACACTCTGTAACTATTACTCAAGTCTGTAGTTGGAAAACATCATTCAGTATTACTCATAACTCTTTTAAACTAGTAGCATTATTTGGGACTGGTAATACATTTTTTGTGCTAGCAGTGAATTGCGTTGGGATCGATAATTAATTGCTGGGGCATAACAATATTTGCTTTTGACTTATTGCTGCAAATGAGGATAGGTAACATCATTCGTCATGAGTCAGCTGTAGCAAGGTCATGAAACAAATAAAGTATATGTGATCACATTCATGAATGACACACACAAATGGGTAAAAAAAATGCAAGTTTAATGACCAACTGCTTATAGCACATTAATTTCATGAATAGCTTCACCTGGAAAAATACAAAATGGATTATTCAGCTGAAAGAAGAAACGCATATTATGCTGAAAAATAGTGAACTTCGAATTAACAGGTAATGAAATGTGTATTAAATATATATGTCCTCTAGCTGTCCTTTCCAAAACCTTCAGTCATCATACCATGCGACATAAGACATACCGTCAAGACGAACTGCAACAAATACTTAAATAACTACATAGCATAAATACATAAACTTCAACATTATCCTCATCTGCCAAGAAAAACTTCATTATCATTACTATCATCACCTGCAAAGAATAACTTGATTATCCATATCATCATAACTCCATTATTATCAACACCTGTAAAGAAAAACCTCATTATTCATAGTAGCATATTCTTCATCACTATTCATCATCAGTCATTATCATCTGCAAAAAGGTCACTTCATTATTCATTATACAACTATTCATAGTATAGAGTTCCTTATTTCTAGCATATTTCTTCACTAAAACTAAGATGTGTAGTTCTGTCTGACAGCCTGCATCAATCGCCTCGTATTCTGAAAGAAATAATTAGTTAAGACTGCTATCATACGACGTGTATAGTATATTCTAGTTAATGCTTGTTAATTCTAATCCATTTACTCTTCGTGACGAGGTACTGCATTTTCTTTCGTTCACTCTGAAGGTGAAAATCCCATTTTTATTTCTTTTACACGTTATTTCTTTCTGAAAATGATGAACAATTATTAAAGTATTGTATTTAAATCATATACCCATTAAATAAAAACTGATTTCTAGTGATATAATTGAGCATACAGCATAGCATGACAAAAAGCGTAATATGTCACAAACATAGACAGTGTGCAGGTGCAAAAATGTACACACAGTATCACAATGTAGCAGCAAAAAAATGTAAAATAGTCACAATGTTGAGATATCACAAGGCAAAATGTCAAAGTCAACTGGTGTTTCTTATATCTTAAATATTTCATAGTGCATACAAGCAAAACAGGAAAACAATCTTATATACAAAAAAAATGGAAAATGTGCACGGTCTGATGTGTAACGACAAGAAAAGCTACCTGCTAACCTTACCTTGCCGGGCACTTGCCAAGAAAAAAATATAATAATCAACAGTAAGTAATATAATTGCATAAGTGGTCATAAAATGTGTAAGTTTATCTGGAAAAATGTGCACGGTCTGATGTGTAACGACAAGAGAAGCGACCTGCTAACCTTACCTTGCCAGGCACTTGCCAAGAAAAAATACGATAATCATAAGTAAGTGTTCATATAAATACAATTGCATAAGTGGTTATACAAAAAAAATCTGGGAATGGCATTGCAGTGTGATAGATCATAAATTATGTTCATTCAATAAAGGGTTTGATGTTGGAGACATGGTGATTCCCTTTTGTTTTTCTGGTTCTCAGAGTTTCGACGTGTACTACTTTTGGGTGAGGAATGCTGCGAATTCGATATGGACCTGCATATAGAAGCTCAAATTTACTACATTAACTTTTTCCTCTATTAGATAAATAATGTGTGTGTACTAATATCTTCTGTCCAATGTGAAAGTCACGGCGTGTACAAACCTGTTTTTGCTGTCTTCTCCGGCGCTCTGCGGCACGTTTGATGTTGTTCAGCGCAATGTCAATTATTTCATGGTATCTTAGTCGACGAGATGTAGGAAAGGTTACTAATTCTTTAATTTTGTTAGGTGGTTCAACATTTTTCAGTATAACAGACAGAGATAGCATAGTAGATTCATTTGGTATGGAATTAATTACATCTTGGAATGAGAGTATGTGTGTGCCCCAATCAATATGTCTTTTATGGCAGTATATTCTACACAGTTTACCAATTTCTTTCATTAATCGTTCACAAGGGTTCGAAGAAGCATGGTACCTGGATACATAGGTCGGAGGAATGTTTCTAGCTCGTAACATACGTGTCCATATAGCAGATCGAAACTGTGATCCATTGTCGGAAATTACTTTCAATACATGCCCTACATGGAATAAAAAATGTTTTACAAATGCTTTCGAAACAGTTTTAGCAGTAGCTTTGCGTAACGGAGTGAAGATAACAAATTTTGAAGTGAGTTCAACAGCGACAAAGACGTAGCAAAAACCTCTATTAGTTCTGGGAATCGGACCAAAAATGTCTACAGCGGCCATGTGTCTCAATTTAACAGGTACAATGGGATATAATGGAGGAATATATGAAGTCGTATCTGACTTAGCTTTCTGGCAGATCTTACATGACGCTAAAACTCGTCGAATACGTTTCTCCATGTTAGTAAAATAACAGTTCTGTCTCAGTATAAGAAAACATTTTCTGGCTCCGTAATGTGCGTAACTTAAATGAGTATACCAGATTAATTTGTTAACAAGCTCGTCAGGAATGCATAATAACCAATTGTTGCTGTCAGGGTGAGAGCGGCGAAACAAAATATTATTGCGTACAGTGTAATGGTTTCTAATGGTAACATTATTCCTATCTTGCCAAAGGTGTTTAATTTCTTTCCATACGTTGTCTTTACTCTGCTCTTGTGCTATGTCTTGTAATGACGACGAAATGAAATTTTCAAATGCAACTTGTTGAATGTAAATTACGCTGAAATTTGCTTTGCAGAAGTTGGTTGCGATGTCTTGCTGATTGTTGCTGGGAGAACGGGATAGTGTGTCTGCTACAATACTTTGTGTACCGGGAATATGAACAATTGTAAAATTAAATTCCTGTAAATAAAGTTTCCATCTACTTAATCTGTCGTGTGTAAATTCAGCGGAAAGTAAAAACTGGATAGCTCTATGATCTGTGTAAACGGTCGTATGTCTTCCATAAAGAAAATGCCGAAATCTCGTAAATGCCCATACAACACATAATTGCGTTCAGCAGGTGACAGAATGCGACTCGCAAAGGCGATGTTTTTAATTACTATAGTGCCATCTTCTTCAATTTCTTGAAAAATGTGTACGCCTAAAGCGGTGTTAGAACTGTCAGTGGCAATGGAAAAATTTCTAGTAAGATCTGGATGTGATAAAAGTGGTGCATTCAACAAAGCTTGTTTAAGATTGACTAATTCAATTAGTTTTTCATGGAAGAGTATGTCTCAGATGTCGTCAAAAGTAATAACATTTTCGTGAACAAGAGTCTCTGTGTCAAAAGTATTGCTTGCGTTACTGGAAGATGCAACCTGTACTGTACCTAGTCAAATTCTATCTGACGTGCTATTATTTTCGGGAGGATGCTGTGGCATTTCCACTATTTGTACTGTTCTGTTATTTCTTCCTGACGTATTACGTTCAGGATGATATCTACTGTCTGGTTCATCATGATAATTTGTTGTTGTGGATGATTTTGCTGCTGGTGAGGCCGACTGTTATTAAACGTACGCTGAAAATTGTGCTCATTACTTTTACGTCTGTCATGATAGTCATTGCTATATGGCGCGTTGCGATAGGAATTGAAATGGTGTGTTTTCTGTACGTACTGATTCCCTTGCTGCTGTGCATTACTATTTGTTGGAGCTGACTCTATACGTGTAGGCGGCGTAACATTAAAGCTTGGTTGACCTTGCAGACTGCATTGTTGGTTAGGTATGCTAACCGGTTGGTTTTGTTGCTGTTGTTGGGGAAAACCTGTATTGTTACCAAAATGTGGTTCCTGTTGCTGATAATTTTGACGATACTGATAATTAAAATTTTGTCTGTTATTAAAGTTACGGTGATAGTTCTGGAGTGTCTAATGAAAACTGTCACTTTCGGTAAAACTCGTCATATCAGATTTCTTTACTCACTCTTAATCCTAGATAGACCGATAGTTGAAGAGCTGTTCTGATAGATATAAAGGATAGTAGAAGAGAAGGCAGAAAACTAAAGATGAAATAGCACTACTACGGCTCGGGGCCCTGTGCACGCTATGGCACATATTCATCGAAGTGTAATGAGTCCCCTGAGATCACTTACGTGCTGCAAATAAATGTTGGTTTCTGTGTTACTGGTAATGCCAGTGAAAATTCAAAAGTAAGTTGTTGTATCCAATCAAATTCTAGTTTCTGTGTTACAGGCCAAGCTGATGAAAACACAAAAGCAAATAGTCGTATCCAGTCCAAAGCGTGAATCTGTGTTCTGTCATTTTTAAATACCTTAGATTTTTTTACGAATAAAAATTGCTTGTAATCAACGTTATCGTCTCTGAATGTGTGAACAGGTTCAGGATTGCATGAGAATCTATTTGTCTGTGTCTGTTCGGATTCTAAGTCACGTAGTCTCTGTAAATTACCTAAGTTACACTGGCTGTGTGAGTGTGACAAATGTTCGGAATGTGGCATATGCTGTGACGTGTTAGTCATTGACACATTTTTCACTTCTATTACCTCTTGCTGTAAAGTTGACTATTTTCTACGTAATGTATTATTGGACGAACCTATCTCACTGATTGTCTGCTGTAAATTTTGGTATTCGGGTGTTCGATTAAACGAAATCGGTGAAGTATCGTCTGATTTGCTGTCATTATTACTTTCAATAACGTCAATACGACTGGCCAATTCATCATATTTTTCAGTCAGTATTTTTACCTGATCATCGTTTTTAGTGTCAAAAGCATTAATCTGTTTTTGTATTTTACGTGTGGTTTCGTTCAATTTTTTAACGTCTGCTTTGATGACATCGGGATCATGTATTAGTTCTAATTGTTCAAGTCTGTCAGTCACTGTCTGAAAGTCTACAGTGTGTGTGTCTGTTTTTGCTTTAAGATCCGAAACCTCATCACGCAACTCGGTGTTCAACTGTTTGATAGTATTAGTTTCGTCTGATACTGTAGCAATATTGTTGTCTACGTATGTTTTTGCTTTCGTAAACAATTTACGTTTATCTTCCTGTCTCTGTGCAGTAATTGTTGCCATTACTTGCCGCTTTACTTTATTCTGTTCCCGTATAAATTTACGGTAACGCGTTTCACTGTTTTGTAGGTGGTGATTAAAACGTTCGTCAATTTGACTTTTCTGTTGGTCAAATTTCGCGTCTACTTTCGCATCCAGTGTGCGTGAAAGTTCTGCTGACATTAATTTAAACTCGTCGCGTAACTGTGTTGCGTTTTCAGAGCATTGCTTACCGACTGCACTAATTTCGTCCCTAAGTGATTCTGTTGTAGCTGCTTGCGTATTCCTTAATTCTTGAGCAACAGATCTAATTTCTTCACTATTTTTCCTAGCACAAGCCTTAATTTCCTCACGTAATTGTTCTTTAGTATCATGACATTGCGTGGCAACGGCTGTAATCTGTGCACTAAGCTGTTTGGAATTGTTATCTAGTTTTTCATTAAGTTGTTTGAGATTTTCACTAAGTTGTTTGTGATTGTTGTCTTGTCTTTCATTCTATTGTTTGGAAATGTTGTCTTGTTTTTTATTATGTTCATTAATTTGTAGCAACAATGCCATAATTTGATCCAAGCCAAAATTAGCAACTCTATTTTCTGTGCTGTGTGTTGGTGTATCTGCATTTCTCACGTTTTCTGTAACCATTTGGTCATTCTGTAATTCTTGAAAAGGTTTGCCAATCGAATGTGCACTGTTGGTCACTAAATCGGAATCAAATAAATCTGTCGTACTTTGAGTACACTTTTCATTTTCGTTAGAAAAATTTATGTGTTCGTTACGTAAATTTTGCGAGCCGGGTGTGTCGAACTGGGCAGCGTTCGTTGTAACAGAACGTCACGCGTCATCAATTGTCGTTAAATTAACAGAGGACGCAACTGAATTTATTTGTCATCATTACACTGAGTGTTGCAAGTATTATCGGTCAAGCTATTCGAGTCGGTTATTTCACTCATTGTACATCGCGATGTACTGTTAACAGTGTTTCGCAAAGAGCAATAAACTGCCGATGATCTGTGAAAGCAAGAGTGACAAATTAGTAAATGCATTGCGCCAGATGTAAACTACGTTTAAGTAAATAAGAGCAGATATATGACTACTTATCAGAAGATTCACAAAGAAATACGATCCTGGCAAGGTCGCCAAGTGTAACCTCCCCCGAGAAAAAAAATTAATTAAATATGAACCAAGTGTAACCTCCCCACAAAAAATATTATTAATTGAATGTTACTTCTGAACAAAATTGGTTCCCATTTATGATCTCTGTGCAGAAATGCATTCACAATTGATGTACTCACAAAATTCAATTCCTAAACCGCGAAATAATAAAAAAAGAAAATTCAGTAACCTGGTAAATTCAAGGACGACAGCAACGCTGCGCCTTGGTCCTGTATTCTGAATAAAAAAGCAAAAAAATATTTACCTCAATAAAAACCGCGAATATATCTCCTCTTACCTAATTTTATTTTATTTTATTTTTTTTTTTTTTTTTTTTTTTTTTTTTTGGCACAGCTCCGTGCAATGCTGGCCTATACTTTTCTGATTCGTGAAAGGAATGATCATGCATTGGATAAATTCTTTAAATTGAAATGAATGCTTTTTTTAAAAAAAATACTTTATATTATAAAAATTATTATTGAGGCATTTTTTAAAAGAAATTGGATGACAGTTCACATACATTACTAGATATGCGCAAGGCTGCTTCTTTACCTTCTACAATAATACTCATCCTCCAGAATCCCGACCAGAGCAGACTGCAGACAAGCGCAGACACGCGCCGACTACTGCACACTACTATACACTAGCACAGACTACTCTACACTAGCACAGACTACTGCCGACTCACGCAGTCTAACTACAGACTAGCGCACACAAGCGACAAGCGACAACTAACAATATACTGCTCTCTGGTCAGAGACTCTCCTATGCCTTCCCTATTGCAGGCAGCGCATATAGCGCATACATCTTACAAAGTGCCGTCAATGCGAACAAGAGGTGACCCAGACGTGTAACCAATGGCACCCCATACCATCACGCCGGGTGATACGCCAGTATGGGCGATGACGAATACACGCTTCCAATGTGCGTTCACCGCGATGTCGCCAAATACGGATGTGAATGATGCTGTAAACAGAACCTGGACTCATCCGAAAAAGTGACGTTTAGCTATTCGTGCAGCCAGGTTCGTCGTTGAGTATACCGTCGCAGGCGCTCCTGTCTGTGATGCAGCGTCAAGGGTAACTGAAGCCATGGTCTCCGAGCTGACAGTCCATGCTGCTGCAAACATCGCAGAACTGTTCGTTCAGATGGTTGTTGTCTTGCAAACGTCCCCATCTGTTGACTCAGGGATTGAGACGTGGCTGCACGATCCGTTGCTGTCATGCGGATAAGATGCCTGTCATCTCGACTGCTAGTGATACGAGGCCGGTGGGATCCAGCACCGCGTTCCGTATTACCCTCCTGAACCCACCTATTCCATATTCTGCTGACAGTCAGTGGATCTCGACGAACGCGAGCAGCGATGTCGCGATACGATGAACCGCAATCGCGACCTTTATCGAAGTCGGGAACGTGATGGTACGCATTTCTTCTCCTTACACGAGGCATCACAACAACGTTTCATCAGGCAACACCGGTCAACTGCTGTTTGTGTATGAGAAATCAGTTGGAAACTTTCCGCATATCAGCACGTTGTAGGTATCGCCACCGGCGCCAACCTTGTGTGAATGATCTGGAAAGCTACTCATTTGCATATCGCAGCATCTTCTTTCTGTCGGTTAAATTTCGCGTCTGCAGCACGTCATCCTCGTGGTGTAGCAATTTTAATGGCCTGTAGTGTAATATAACTGTGTCCCTAATTTGAACTTTGTGTGCAGTAACTGGAGTTTTGTTGCACAAAAAAGACGAGCAACTAAAGTGGATATTGGAGCACTATCGCATGTTCAACCCACCATTACGAAACACTGCCTACCTTCAATGTCATATTGACACTGTGATTATCCTCTCGTCCAACAGTCGTTCTTTGCAGGCACAGGAAACGAGATGTTTGTGGCCTGCCCTGATAAAAGTCTCTCAAATAAATATTACAACTAGATTCTTATGGTCACTAAGCTCTGAAGGAACTAATTCAATTTCGCTATTCTGATACTTGCTGAGCTAATGATATTCTGCTGTGTACTTAAAAATGTTTGACGCAAGCAAGCAATAGTGTTTGCGATGCCACGTGTAGACAGCCATCAATGAAACTTTCATTTCAGCTATTATTCAAAATAATTAGTTGAACTGTGAACTTTCTTTCAGCAAATTTTCCATCGGCAAATGCAAAAAAAGGCGACCAATCCATAAACTGTCTAATAAACTCTATTTAAATTAGCTGTAAACGAAATTAATTGTGATTTGAAGTAGTATAGTTTCAAATGGTGCAAGTATGGTTTTCGAGATAGTAATTCAGACATAAATTGCTACTTGCAATTATGGCACAGTAATATGGATTGTGAAAAGGATAGACGCTACTCACCGTATTGTGGAGATGCAGGCTTGCAGACAGGAACAACGAGAAAAGTGTCGGAAAGTGAACTTTCGGCCATCAAGACCTTCGTCAAACATTGACAACACACACACAAACACACACACACACACACACACACACACACACACACACACACACGCACACACACGAGTGCACGCACACAAACAGACGCACACGCGCACACGCGCGCACGCAGACGCACACACACACAGAGCCGCAACTCACACGCGCATGAGTACAGTGTCTGGCAGCTAGAACCAGACTGCAAGCAGCAGCACGTAATGGGAGAGGGAACCGGATGGGGGTGAGGAGGAGGCTGTGGTAGTGACAGGGAGGGATGGCAGAGTAGGGGTGGGGAACAGTAAAGTGCTGCTGGTGAGAACATGCAGGGACGAGGTAGTGAGTAGGGCAGCTAGGTGCAGTCAGGAGGTTACACAGAGGGTGGGGGGAGTGAGTATAGTGGAAATGGAGAAATTACAAAGGCTTGGGGCGTTGGTGGAATAGAAGGCTCAGTAGTGTTTGATTGGGAACAGGGAAGGAGCTAGACAGGTAAGGATAATGATTATCGAAGGCTGAGGCCTGGAGAATTACATGAACGTAGCACATATTGCAGGGAGAACTCCCACCTGAACAATTCAGAAAAGCTGGTATTGGTGAGAAGAATCCAGAAGGCACCGGCTGTGAAGCACTCACTGAAGTGATCAACGCCATGTTCAGTGGCATGCTCAGCAACAGGGTGGTCCAGTTTTTTCTTGGCCACAGTTTGCCGGTGGTCATTCATGCTATCAGACAACTTGTTGGTTCTCATGCCCACGTAGAATGCAGCACAGTGGTTGCAGCTTAGCTTGTAGATCACATCACTGGTTTCACAAGTAGCCCTGCCTTTGATGGGATTGGTGATGTTTGTGACTGGACTTGAGTAGGTGGTGTTGGGAAGATGTATGGGTCACAGGTCTTGCATCTAGGTATATTACAGGGATATGAGCCATGGGGCAAGGGGTTGGGAGCAGAGGGATTGTTTAGGAATGGGTGAACCAGGTGATGTGTTTGGGATACAGGGTGTTTAGGAAGGAGTCCTCTAGGAGGCCCATGATTAGACTGGCATGGATTGGTACCATGCACGTGCTCATAGCAGCAACTCGGATTTCTTTGTAGGTAATGCTGTCAAAAAAATGTTCAAATGTTTGTGAAATCTTATGGGACTTAACTGCTAAGGTCATCAGTCCCCAAGTTTACACACTACTTAACCTAAATTATCCTAAGGACAAACACACACACCCATGCCCGAGGGAGGAATCGAACCTCCGCCGAGACCAGCCGCACAGTCCACGACTGTAGCGCCCTAGACCGCTCGGCTAATCCCGCGCGGCGTAATGCTGTCAAAGGAGAAGTGATTGTGGATGGGGATATAGTTAGTCATGCCAATTAGGATGGGGTTTTTGGTTTGGAAACCATCGGGCATTGGAAAAGGTAGTGTTTAAAAGCGCTAAAGTGATGTGCATCAGAGATGTTAGTGTAAAGGGAGGTGGCATCGGCAGTGATGAGCAGGGTACCATGTGTTAAAGGAACACAGAACTGTGGAGAGTCGGTGGAGGAAATGGTAGGTATCTTTTGCATTGGTGGGTAATAGGATGAAGATGTTGGTCCTTCAGTGTGGCATGGTAACTGGCCAGAATGAAGTGTCCTGCTCTGTTGGGTTTATGGACTTTAGGAGGCATGGAGAAGGTCAGAGTGCAGGAAGTGGTACGGATGAGGAGAGAGATTGGGGAGAATTTCTTTTATGGGCCTAAGGGTTTGAGGAGAGGCTGAAGATCCTGCTGGATTTCTAGTATGGGGTCACTGTGTCGGAGTTTGTTGGTGAATGAATCTGACAGCTGGCAGAGTCCATCTACAAGGTAGCCCTTATTCTTCAAAACAACAATGGTGGGACCTTTTTCAGCAGGTTCGATTGTAAAATCGGGATCAGTTTTTAGGTGGTGGATTGTGGTTCTTTCTGCAGATGTATGGTTCGTTTGCATGTTGGGGGATTTGAGGGATGAGGGTGAGGCTAGTTTCGATGTTAATAAATTCTGGAAAGCTAACATGGGTGAAGGAAGCAGTGGTGTGGGATCACAGTTGGCTGGAGGAGTGACCTGAGTCAGGCAAGTTTCAACATTGGTGTTTGGTTGAGTCTGATGGATAGAGTGGGTTGACCTTCATTCGCTTCTGTCCTTTGTTTCTCTTGTTGCCTTCCAAACTGTACTGCACGCTCTACTTACGTGCCACACTGTGTCAACCGTGCCGGCCAGAGTGGCCGAGCGGTTCTAGGCGCTACAATCTGGAACCGCGCGACCGCTACGGTCGCAGGTTCGAATCCTGCCTCGGGCATGGATGTGTGTGATGTCCTTAGGTTAATTAGGTTTAAGTAGCTGTAAGTTCTAGGGGACTGATGACCACAGCAGTTAAGTCCCATAGTCCTCAGAGCCATTTGAACCATTTGTGTCAACCGTCTCGACCGCATACAACAGACGGCTACAAGACCACGTTGATTGTTGGTGCATCATCTCATGTGCCACATTAGTCCCGCCGATATTAATTCCTATAATCTCTACCTTCAAATTGATCACTCTCCCGGCGTCACTCTCGCGTATCTTCGCGTGTTATTTCGCATACCTTTCCTGTCTCATATCAACTTGTATCTCATTCTACCAACCCTTCCCCATCCTCCACTCTTCTCCCTTCTATTCCAGTTCGTACCTACGAATTTCACCTAATCAGGTCTCATCTTCTGTCTCCCTTCTTCTCACTTATACACCCACAGACCATTAACCCACTTACAATTTTTTTTATTTTTTTTTCCCTTGGTCTCATTGTGACTTCACGTCAGTTTCAGTTGGTTTTCCCGTTTCACTATCGGCCTACTATCTCATATTTCATCTCGGTTCCCCTTATTTCAACCGTTTAATCGCTTTCGTAATTTTTCCCACGTGTTTTGGTGATTTTTGCGAAATTTCTATACGTATTTCTACGTTATTTACTTATTTTTATGCGTTTTTCCACTACCATGGATCCTTGATCCATCCATGTGCATCAATACAGGAAAGTTTCCTTATCCCTAGCCAGAGCTCTGTCACACATACTGTTCTTGGGTTGTTTGTTGGCTCATAGAATCCCGCAAATTGCCTTATCATCAAACGGCCTATCTCCAGCTGCCACTCTTCCCTCCACAATGACATCCATCTGTTCAGATTCCGCCAATCCTTAGCCCTCAACAACAGTCCTGTGAAACCATATCAGTCAGGCCCAAACCTCCTTGTAATAATCTCTCTCCATGTGTAAAATTCTCTTGTAATGAAATCCCACATTACTGGTTCCCATAAGACAGTCTGAAACTTTTGCCCTTCAGGAACTGGAGCAACATGCACAACACCACCTCAAAAAATTCTCCAGCCTACTCAGTTCCAACTCCTGCCCTGAACTATCGCTGTTCACTGTCTCTACAACAACCTCCAAACAATCTCCACATCCCCTCTTAGCTTACAAAACCTGTCTCACCGGCCTACTTGTAGATTTACCCCACCTTCCAATAATATGTCCCACCACAACACGTAATTCAATAACCTAAACAGAACCAAAAGACAGTCTTGAACCTTTCCTCTAAAAGCCTTAGCCCTTCATAAGTGACAATCATTTAAAAAGGCCTCACCTCTTGCCCCATTCCAAATTCAGTCATGCAGGACTTGTTAAAAACCTTCTCCCTTTCTGTCGGTCCCTACAGTGGAGACACTTATTCACCACCAAGCCTACCAATCACATTCAAATAAAGAGCAATGTTGAACCCTACCTGACTCAGTTCATTCCTCCATGCAACCATGATCCGCACAAACTGCCCACAAATCACCCCTGTTAACTTTCCAGAATATCTTAACCTCGAACCTTGACTCACCATTATTCCCCAAATCCCTCAAGATGCAAATTAACCTTACATCTGTAGAAATAACTGCAATCCACCACCTAAAAATTGATGCTGGCCATATAATCATACCTGCTGAGAAAGGCTCCATCACTGTTGTCTTGAACCATAAGGACTACCTGGCAGAAACAATCCACCATCTGTCCGATTCATCCACCTACAAACTCTGCCATTTTAGAAATCCAGCAGGATCTCCAGTCTCTCATCCAATCCTTAGGTCATAAAAGAACTTCTCCCTTGAGTCTATCTCTGACCTCACACCTACCTCTCCCTGGACGCTGACTGCCTACATGCTTTCCTAAGTCACAACTACCCAGGATGTCCTATAATGGCCGGTTACTGTGCCCCTACTAAGAGAATCTCTGGTCTCATAGACCAACATCTTCAGCCTATTACCCACAACCTACCCTCCTATGCAAAAGATACCAACCATTCCCTCCACCAACTTTCCACAGTTCCTGTTCCCTTACCAACCGGTGACCTGCTTGTCATTATCGATCCCACCTCTCTTTACATTAACATCCGTAATGCCCATGGCCTTATCACTATTGAACACTAGATTTACCAATGCCTGATGGATTCCATACCAACATCCTCCGCCCTGGTCGGTATAATCAGCTATATATTCACCCACAATTACTTCTCCTTTGAAGGCATTACCTACAGACAAATCCAGGGGTACAGCTATGCCCTCAGGGCACCATCCTATGCCAACCTGTTAATGGACCATCTAGAAGACTCCTTCCTAAACAACAAAAATCATAAACCCCTCACCTAATTCAGATTCATTGGTGACATCTTCCTGATCTGAATCGAGGGTGGGGTCACCCTAGCCACATTCCACCAGAATCTCAATACCTTCTCCCCCATTTGCTTCACCTTGTCCTACTCAACCCAACAAGCCATCTTCCTCAACATTAACCACCACCTCAAAGTCAGCTACAACAGTACCTGTGTCCTTATTAGACCTATCAAACCACCACTAGTATCTCCACTTAGACAGCTGCCACCCCTGCATGCAGGATAGCCACCTGTGACTGTCGCATCTGTAGTGATGAGTGGGCTCTCTCAAAATATGCTGAGGTTCTCATTGAGTCTCTTACAGGTCGTAATTATCTTCCTGACACTGTACAAAAACAGATCTTTTATGCCTTATCTTTCCAATCACCCACCACCTTCCAAAGTCCCACTGTCCGGACACAGAGGAACATTCCCCTCATCACTCACTACCACCCAGGACTCGAGCAACTGAATTACACTGTCCACCATGGTTTCGACTACATAGTCCTGTCCTGAAGTGAGAAATGTCCTATCCACTGTCCTGCCCACACTTCCCACAGTGATATTCCACTACCCACCGAACCTACACAATATTCTTGTACGTCCCTATGCAATCCCTGCACTCAACCCCTTGCCTCATGGCTCATATTCCTGTAATATACCTAGATGTAAGACCTGTCCCATGCGTCCTCCCACCACCACCTACTCAAGTCTGGTGAAGAACATCACAAATGCCATCGAAGGCAGGGCTACCTGTGTGAAACTAGTCACGTGTTCTACAAGCTAAGCTTCAAGAACTCCAGTGCATGACAACCGAAAAGCTGTATGTCCACTGACAAACTGGCCGAGAAACAACAGGACTACCCTGTTACTGGGCACGCCACTGGACTCGATATTCTTCACTTCAGATACTGCTTCACAGCCTGTGCCATCAGAATCCTTTGCACAAACCCCAGCTTTTCTAAACTGTTCAGGTTGGAATTCTCTCCGCAATATATCTTATGTTCTTGTAATCTTCCAGGCCTCAACCTTCATTAGTCATCATCCTTACCTGTCTAGCCCGTTCCCTGTTCCCGATCAAATACTACAGAGCTCTCTATTCCAACAATGCACCCAGTCTTTGTATGTCTCTCCCTTCCCAATGTACCCACTTTCCGCTGCTCTCCTCATTACTCTCCACTTCATCCCTCCACGCTCCCACTAGCAGAATTTTACTGTCCCCAACCCCTACCGTCTATCCCTCTCCCGCCCCATCCACACACACACACACACACACACACACACACACACACACACACACACACACACACTCTGTCTCTCTCTCTCTCTCTCACACACACACACACATAAATCTTCTGTATAGTATCAGTTAACGGTAGGCATAACCATAACATTACCAATCGCAAATTTTTGAAGTAAATAAGTGTTCTACTTTAAGTGCTGTATGGTTATAGGTGACAAACTTCATCAAATTTTATAGAATCCAGGAAATCCACGACAGGTAATAAGATAAATAAACAAATTTTTGCCTGTTTTATAAATATATAAACGCTGTCTTAAACACTCAAATTTATATGTCGTCAAGTAGTAAGAAGCATTTTTCCTGTTTTGTAGAAGGTAACAGAAAAGGCACTGATGATGTTGAAGCTTCAACGAAACATGTCTGGGGCCTAAAACTAAAAATAAAAATTGTGCCTTGCTCAAGGTGGATCCTCTGCAAAAACAAATCTATTTTTAAGCAAACACAGACAAAAGAGCTTCGACCTCAAGGTGATTATATCCTGTTTAAAACTCATGACTACACGGAGTGTGTGAACAACTAAATGAGTTGGTATAAGAAGAGATTAGCGTAGAGTTCGTGAAGGAATTTCTAAAACAGCAGGTTTGGACTACATTTCTACACGGAAGTTAAACGAGAACAGTGTACGTATCAGAAAAGAGGCATTACATGATGTACAAAAGTAATATTTAATTGTTCGTGTTGATGAGTATCTCAGCTGGTAAAATATGAAACAGAGATGAGTTTGTTTGATAACTGGAAGAAGAGCATTAATGGATCTTCCTCTAACAAATACTTGAGTAAAGATAAGTAAAGGCATCAATACACTATTTATTTGGCAACGGTGAGCTTAGCAATGAGGAGTAATTACAGAAGAAGACAAATATAGGAAATACATGCTGCAATGATTAATGATGATGTTTTGCATAACATCCATACATGGATCAGACAGAATAAGTGGAGGACGTAGTAAATTAGTCAGAAGAAAGGTTTCAGGTGTGCAGTTTGGTGGATCGTTGTTGTTCGAACAGTGTATTGAAACTTACATATCCTTGGAAGCTGTCGCTAGTGTATCACGTTATTTCCTTTTTTTTTCTCTTTTTTTTAAAAAAAAATTGAGAAATTAGTCTCATGAAGCAGAATCAGGCACCACGATGATTTCCGAAACGAAATAAGAATTGAGCATGGACATTCACTTTACTACGAACTTCAGGCAGTGTTTGCCATTCTAAACAGTATAGCCCAAAGAGCAGGGATGTCTCGAATCCATAAATCCTGTACAAACTTTCTCCTATGCGTCGCTTTTAATTTATACACCTAGATTCCCGTTTCGTGGTGTGATTAAGATTCCCTTTCTACTCTTAGCTTATAATCAAAATTTTCTTTTCTTTTTTATTCGAAAGATGTCCTTTGTACTCCACAATTGTACACCTACATGAATATTTGTACTAAGCAAGTTACTTTATGGTACATGTTAAAGGGTAGTTCGTGCACCTCTGTTACTTCCCCCGCCGGCTGGGGTGGTTCAAATGGCTCTGAGCACTATTGGACTTAACTGCTGAGGTCATCAGTCCCTTAGAACTTAGAATTGCTTAAACCTAACTGGCCGGGGTGCGGGAGCGTTTGTAGGCGCTACAGTCTGGAACCGCGCGACCGCTACGGTTGCAGGTTCGAATGCTGCCTCGGGCATGGATGTGTGTGACGTCCTTACGTTAGGTTTAAGTAGTTCTAAGTTCTAGGGGACTGATGACCTCAGCAGTTAAGTCCCATAGTGCTCAGAGCCATTTGAACAATTTTTTTGTTACTTCCCCCCCCCCCCCCCCCCCCCCACCAGCCCCTTTTCCCCGGCCCACTTTCTATTCCAGCGGTGAATGGCTTGCAGGGAGGACAAGGAGAAGGAATATTGATGAGCTGCTATGTGAGCTCGAACCTTTTTAATTTTATCTTCGTGGTCATTGCGGAAATTATCTAATGGGTTTGACTTCTTTCAGTGACTCCCAGCCTTGCAAACATCTGACAGCTTCTTTATGAACCTAAGATCAGTCGTGGAATTAAAACCACAGTGAAAACCTGGTGAAGCTTTGCACAGTTGTGTTGCACGGCGTCTCTAGTATGGCTGCCTACCGTGTCATGTTGGACTTCTCAGGTCTGAGGGCACAATGCACGTATTAACATGTCTAGACACTAGTGTCTCCCGCCGAGTGTGAAGTGCTGCTGACAGGTTCGCCTGATTTGAGGCAGCCCACATAATGGAACTTCATGTATTTCCTTCCTCATGACAACATGCTGGAGGGACAGGGCTCTCTCCGATTCTCATCTCTTCGCTCGCACGAACTGATGACTATGAAGACAGCATTTTGGCATAGACCAACATGGGGAATCGATGGAAACTGGAGGCGGTTTCCTTCGATGACCAGCGTCGTTAAGTTACTACCAGACGACAACAAATGTTTAAGTCTGCCTGCGCTTTCATGATTCTGTTGATTCAAATTCGCTGACTTTAATGTTTAATCTCGGCAATGTTTCTGCGCTGCAACCTACAAGACTTTACCGTGAGCATACTGCCTGCTCGCACTTTGACGTAATATCCTACTTATTTATCAGCTGCAGCTTTATTTCTTTATGATGAAGGCAATTGTTGAGAGCGAGATGCTTCGATCCAAGTTGATGGGGCAGTATCGCTCTTTACGTAATTCATTCTCGAATACAGAGCATAGCTTAGATTGCTATTTAACTTATTTAATACTTGCTGAGTACCTGGCGTTGCCTGGCTGTTTATTTATTCCAGTTTCCTATTTATTCATCTCCTCCATCTCCCTCTCTCTGTCTGTCTCCTCAGTCTCCACTTCCTGTCCATCATCTTCTGCTCCTATGCTTGTCCATCTCCTTTTCCCTCTCTGTCAATATATTGCTTCCAATTTGTCCATCTGCTTCTTCCTCCCTATTCTTCTCCTCCTCCCCCCCTTTCTCTCTCTCTCTCTCTCTCTCTTTCCTCGTCCCCTTACTTCTGCCTCTCACTTCTTTCCGCCTCTCGTTGTTCGTCTTCTCCCCTTTCCTTTCTCTGTCCACCTCTGCAATCTCTCTGCCCCTTCTCCCTCTTCTATCTCTGTCCATCTCCTCTTTCTCCTCCTATCTGTGCCTTCATCTCCTTCACACTCGCTGTCTGCCCATCTTATCCTCCCCCATTCTCGCTACACATTATAGCGTTCAGCGCAATAAGAGACTTATGGTTCTTATCCTCTACAGTATTTAGTATTTCTTCCCAGAGGGTAACTGATGTGTTCCAAATTTTATTTCATTGTTCCAGAGGATTAGGATGTGCTTTTTACCCGTCAATTTGCCTGCGTTTGCACATGTCAAATATATTTTACACATATTTAACATATTCCACACGTATTTATACTCACCTGTTTGTCTAGAGAATTTCACCCTGCAGTTCCATGTTATGACGTCGTTTCTCCTGAAGTATTTAGTGTACAATGATATAATTTTGCAGGTACATCTAGTGCTATATGTGACCACTGTCTGTGAAATGTCTTGTGAACAGAGTCAATAGTATATTGATAATAAATCAAAATCTCATGCATGATGCCGCAGGGTGGGTGGTTCTTACCCCCACAGCGATTCTGTTCAAACGTAAGTCATATGTGTACCAAGTTTACTTGAAACTGGTGTTGTGATTTAGTCGGTGAAACGTACCAACGTACTTCGATTTTTGCCATTTGTGTTGATTGTTACTGGGGAATCATTGCGGGGAACAGAGATATAGATGTTATATGGGATTCCTTTTGTTCTAATTTTGATGATTTGTGCTCATTGTATTGCTGAGTTATCGTGTTGTAACTAAGCATTGTTCCAGTTTCACATTAGTTGTTCCTCATCCCGAAACCATTCATAATTTATTATTTTTTCTTGGTCTGCTCCCACGTGCTCATTGTCTGCCCCCGGTAGCTGAGTGGTCAGCGCCACAGGCTGTTAATCCTAAGTGCCCGGATTCGATTCCCGGCTGGGTCGGAGATTTTCTCCGCTCAGGGCAGGGACTGGGTGTTGCGTTGTCCTAATCATCATCAGTTCATCCCCATCGACGTGCAAGTCGCCGAAGTGGCGTCAAATCGAAAGACTTGCACACGGCGAACGGTCTACCCGACGAGAGGCCCTCGTCACACGCCATTATTATTTTTACGTGCTCACTTACACTCTGTCTAAAGTCATCATCGACGTTTACACACTTAGATCAGTATGTTCTGCGTAAAGTGGAATCGTTGTTTGTACAAATGGTTCAAATGGCTCCGAGCGCTATGGGATTTAACTTCTGAGGTTATCAGTCCCCTAGAACTAGAACTACTTAAACCTAACTAACCTAAGGACATCACACACATCCATGTCCGAGGCAGGATTCGAACCTGCGACCGTAACGGCTGCGCGGTTCCAGACTGTAGCACCTAGAACCGCTCGGCCACCACGGCCGGCGTTGTTTGTACAAGCCATCATTGGCAAATAATAGAGTTAGGGTGTACGTGTTATAGCAAAATAAGGCTGGGCTGAGCTGCAGGAAAATTACACACACATGCTAACCCTGAATACTTTAAGAATGACCAACGTGATTGAACTTTCTTACAGAGAGGTGTTAGTTTACACAACGTGTAATCTCTATCTCCATTTAATGTACGCTCTCTGTCTGTTCTACACTTCCATATCATATACCGTGTTAGTAAGCTTTGAATGAATGACACGTAATTCTGAATTGCATAAAATACGTTCTAGGTCCCTTTATTTACCGTGACACTGTGAAAGTCTTTTTTACTCCCAAAAATCTAATAAAGTATTTAGATCACATTAATATTGATTTACGGCTGAAAGTTGTGTATACGAGGGGAATATTTTCGGGGCATTGATACTTCAGTCACATCAGTTAAGAACTCAAGTTAAAATTAATGAGTATGGGACTTACAGTGTTATGAATGACGTGCTGTGGTCTGTTTGCTAGGAACTCTTCAGTTCAGTCACAACTCTAGTCGGACAGACACACATGCGTTCGTTCATTAGGCGACAGTGCCGAACTGCATCGAACGCTTCCCAGACATCAAGGCATACGGCATCAGCCAGGATGCCTGTATCTACAACCACATCTATATTCACATGGATACTCTGCAAACCACATTTAAGTGCCTGGAAGAGGGTTCATCGAACCACCTTCACAATTATCTAATATTCCAATCTTGTATAGTGCGCGGAAAGAATGAACACCTATATCTTCCCGTACGAGCTCTGTTTTCCCTTATTTTTGTTCCTCCCTATGTAGGTCGGTGTCAACAAAATATTTTCGCATTCGGAGGAGAAAGTTGGTGATTGGAGTTTCGTGAGAAGATTCTGTCGCAACGAAAAACGCCTTTCTTTTAATGATGTCCATCCCAAATCCTGTATCATTTCTTTGACACTCTCTCCCATATTTCGCGATAATACAAAACGTGCTGCCTTTCTTTGAACTTTTTCTATCTACTCCGTCAGTCCTATCTGCCTTCTGCGTCAATTAATACGACACATAGTGACGCTCGGTTAACTAAAGTTACAGATGAAGAAGCCTAATAGAAGTGACATACAAGAAGAAACAAAATTTTGTTAGGCTTCTAGCAAGTGCTTGTAGTTGAAACTAACTTTGTGTGCACCTCAGTGAGCGTATATACACATTATCCTCTTCGATAGTTACATTCAGTTTCTGAATATAATATTTCACGTAATATTGCTGACTAGTAGCAGAAACCGTAACTAGCTTTTATTGCCCTCATACAGCATCGCGGATCCCTCACGCTGAGTGTTCTGCTCGTATCCACCTGCTAATCTTGAATGAAATCACGCATATCTTCAGCGAGCCGCACTTTGTAAAAACCTCAATTTAGTCATCATATTCGCTGTTGAAGGCTGATACCTCACGGCCATTCTTTAGGAGTGCCGCGGAGGTGTTTATAACGTCGTAATCTCGCAGGCAAACCCGTCTCCAGACGGGGAGCTTGCCCACCACACTTATGTCGAGTAGTTTATTCGCCATTGCCCAAAAACTGTGCGGGCTGCGGGCGGTGGTGGTGGTGCGGGAGGGGGGGGGGGGGAGGATGGCGACAGATATGGCCACGGTGGTGGGGGCGGCGGGGGCAACCGGCGCGCGCATTAACATAGTGAAGACATCTGGCCGCCATATACGGCGTGTATCCATACAGATTCTCCATAAACTGCGCCGACTGTGAATCCCGCGCGCGCCCATTTCTATGTTAATGGGGGCGTTACGAGGATCCAGGACCCCGCGCAGCACGTCACGCCCGCCTCCTGCTCCACGATAGAGACCTTCCTACCCCCTCCTCCATCCCTCACCCCCTCCTTACGCGTTGCTACTCAAATCCGACCACCCCAGTATAGCGTCCCTCGACACCAGCTGAGGTTCGACCTTCCGACCCCGCACCGTCGGGGGCTGCACAGACGCCAGCCAGCGTGTGCCGGTGAGGGCAGGAAAAGTGAGGAGATACCTTTTACTGAGATTCAGCTGTCAAAACTTTTCCCTAAGTTATCACGTACCGACACGTTATTTTTAGAAAGCACGGTTGTTCGTGCTTTATAACCTCTTCTGTAAGACACTTAACTTCTTCGCCGAAATATTTGATGTCAGAAGCCAATTCTAACAGTGCATCAACATCTCTACCATTACCATTTGCCTGAAGATGACGAGTAGGAAATTTGTCGAAACATTGCCGCAGAACGACGCCTTGACTCTACTGAAAACCCGAGAAGACTTCATCATTAGCATTGTCATTTTCCATCTACTTACGCTTCTACATCTACATCTACATCCATACTCCGTAAGCCACTGGCGGTGTGTGGCGGAGGGTACTTTGAGTACCTCTATCGGTTCTCCCTTCTATTCCAGTCTCGTATTGTTCGTGGAAAGAAAGATTGTCGGTAGGCCTCTGTGTGGGCTCTAATCTCTCTGATTTTATCCTCATGGTCTCTTCGCGAGATATACGTAGGAGAGAGCAATATACTGCTTGACTCCTCGGTGAAGCTATGTTCTCGAAACTTCAACAAAAGCCCGTACCGAGCTACTGAGCGTCTCTCCTGCGGAGTCTTCCTCTGGAGTTTGTCTATCATCTCCGTAACGCTTTCGCAATTACTAAATGATCCTGTAAGTTTCCTTCAGAATTCACCAGATGCACTATATGATCAAAAGTATCCCGATGACTACTGTGGACATTAACATGGAGTGCTTCCACCCTTCGCATATACACTGAAGCGCCAAAGAAACTGGTATAGAAAAGCGTATTCAAATACAGAGATATGTAAACAGACAGAATATGGCGCTGCGGTCGGCAACACCTGTATGAGACAAGTGTCTGGTGCAGTTGTTAGATCGGTTAATGCTTCTACAACGGCAGATTATGAAGATTTATGTGAATTTGAACGTGCTACTATAGTCGGCGCACGAGTGATAGGACACAGCAATTTCGAGGAAGTGATGAAGTGGGGATTTTCCCGCACAACCTTTTCATTAGTGTACCGTGAATATCAGGAATACGGTAAAACATCAAATCTTCGACATCGCTGCGGCTGAAAAACATCCTTCAAGAATGGAACTGACACTGAAGAGAATCATTCAACGTGACAGAAGTGCAACCCCTTCGCAAATAGCTGCAGATTTCAATGCTGGGCCATCAACAAATGTCAGTGTGCGAACCATTCAACAAAACATGATCGATAAGGGCTTTCTGAGCGCTTGATGACTGCACGAGACGAAGCTTTATGCCTCGTCTGGGCCCGTAGACACTAACATTGGACTGTTGATGACTGGTAACGTGTTGCCTGGTCTGACGAGTGTCGATTCAAATTGTATCGAGTGGATGGACGTGTATGGGTATGGAGACAACATCACGAATACATAGACCTGCGTGTCAGCTGGGGACTGTTCAAGCTGCTGCAGGCTCTACAATGGTGTGAGGTGTGTGCAGTTGGAGTAGTATGGGACCCCTGATACGTCTAGATACGACTTTGACGGATGATATGCACGTTATCCTCCTGTCTGATCACCTGCATCCATTCATGTCCATTTGCATTCATCCGGCTGGTGTGGCCGAGCGGTTCTAGGCGCTTCAGTCTGGAACCACGCGACAGCTACGGTCGCAGGTTCGAATCCTGCCTCGGCCATGGATGTGTGTGATGTCCTTAGGCTAGTTAGGTTTAAGTCGTTCCAAGTTCAAGGGGACTGATGACCTCAGATGTTGAATCCCATAGTGCTCAGAGCAATTTCAACCATTTGCATTCGAACGAACTTGGGCAATTCCAGCAGGCCAACGCGACACCCCACACGTCAGAAGTGCTACAGAGTGCCTCCCAAAACACTCTTCTGAGTTTAAACACTTCCACTAGCCACCACACTCCCCAGACACGAACGTTGTTGAGCATATCTGAGATGCGCTGCAAAGTGCTGTTCAGAAGAAATCTCCACCCTCTCGTACTCTTACGGATTTATTTACAGCCCTACAGGATTCATGGTGTCAGTTCCCTCCAGCCCTACTTAAGACATTACTCGAGTCCATGCCCCATCTCGCTGCGGTATTTCTATATGCTCGCGAGGTCCCTACACCACATTAGGCAATTGCGCTAGTTTCTTTGGCTCTTCAGTGTATGACGGTTTGAGCTCTGCGGAGAACACTTTCAATGAGGTATCTCAGTGTTTGTGGAGGAATGGCAACCCATTCTTCCTCAAGAGCCGAAATCACAGAAGGTAGTAATGTTGAATGGTCTGATTTGGGGTGTAGCCGATGTTCTAACTCACCCTAAAGGTGATTTATTGGGTTCCGTTACAACTGATAATTTTTATTTTGGCTGGATTCATAGTCACGCTAAATTTTTTGAATGATGCTACTGCCATTTCACTGTAATAATTATTATTTTATTGTTACACGACATATAAGTAATTTTTCCATTAGAAAATGGCCCAGGTCCGAAATCTAGATCGTATTATAATGGAATAAAAATTATTACAGTCAATCATTAAAAAAATGTTACCTTACAGATCCTATCTTATGATGGTGCATTGTCATTCTGATACATTCATCGTTCCCGAACTGTTCCTCTACTGCACGCAGTACAGAATGCTGTAAACTATCTTCACATTCTTCCGTGCTTAGAGTTTCTCTAAGCGCAAGAAGGGGACCGAACCCTAACCACGAAAAGCAACTTCATACCTTGACGTCACCTCCTCCGTACTTCACTGTTAGCACTGCAAACGATGGCAGGTAAGGTTCTCAGTCATTCGCCCAACCCAAACCCTTCCATGGGATTCCCACAGGGTATAGCGTGATTCATCACTCCATACCATTTGTTTCCTGTCATCCACTGTTCTGTGACGTCGTTCTTTATACCACCTCAATCATCGCTTAACACTGACTGCAGGAATGTGTGGCTCATAAGGAGGTGCTCGACTATTTTATGTGATCCTTTTTATCTCCTGAGGAACAATCATCGTGCTGCTGGACTGACGGTAGCAGTTTGGGTCTCGTGATATTTTTTACAGCCACACTCCACAATGCTGTATGACCCTTGTTCGTCAGTACAGGACATCTGCCTAATCTCGGTTTACCTGGCGTTGTTCCTTTGCGTTTCCACTTCCGAAGCACATCACCAAATCAGCTTTAGAAAGAAACTTCCTGGCAAATTAAAACTGTGGGCCGGACCGAGGCTCGAACTCGGGACCTTTGCCTTTCGCGGGTAAGTGCTCTACCACTTGCGCAACCCAAGCACGAGTCACGAACCATCCTCACAGCTTCAGTTTTGGCAGTATCCGAGGCGAAATCTCATTCAGATGAAGTTTTCTATTAGTACGTAATGTGGAATTTCGGTCAGAAATGGACTGAAATGAATTTCAGGTTTGCACGAATATAGTCTATTCTAGAAGAGTATGGTATCGATAGCTACGATGCCACGGCATAGATTCAAGTTCTTAGGTTGGCACTACGACACCGACACCGATGACAGCGCCCTTTAGCCGGCGCTGTACAGATCTACGTGCTCCGCTCCGGATTCTGCCCATTTGATTCCGAGAAGACGACCTAGCAACATTGTTTCTATTTCACAGTGGGCTAACCACTACTTGTAACTTAGGAACTTGATGTACGGCTTCGCACTTACGTGCTCATCTGTACGCAAAGTTAAGTAAAGGTGATTTTAGTTCACACTGCAGTGCCGAGAGTGCAGTGAGAGAGACCCACAGCCGCCCTCCAGGCGGGATACAAAAAAGAGTGCTTCTGTACTCAGACAATATGTTTTACTGTAATACATACATATTTGACTTTGTGGTATTTATTACAGGGTTCACTCTTACGTTACTGACGCATTGTCACTGTGCTAGGAGCTGGTCACAGCAGATTTGCGTTAGAGAACAGGTGTTCATGATTAATTACCTACAATCCTATTTCACCTCATAGTGGGCTCAGATCTATGTGCACACATGCATCATACACATGACCATTTAGTTAGTAAAGGGAAGAAGGTAACTGCTTTAGATTCACTAATTATATATATTGCTAAATTGTTAATCTAATCAGCACGAAATTAATGTATCTGGGCTATAGAAAACTGTTGTCTTAAAAAAGATATGAATCACTATACATGAAGCTCACATCTTCTACTGGCATAAAGTGATGCCACTGCGTAATTCAGACGAGTACCTTAACGCGCAGCATCTAGGAACTGCGAACTGTCACCATGGCCACTCTCCCATTTATCCGGTAGCTCTGTCATATAATTACATCCCATGCATTATCTATTTTACCATTAGTTGTCTTTCACAATTTATACATATACCGCTCCAACAAAATTTGTTAGATCACGTATCTCTGTATGTTCTCCCTTACGTGAAAATTTCAGTTTAAAAATGGCTCTGAGCTCTATGGGACTTAATATCTGATGTCATCAGTCCTCTAGACTTAGAACTACTTAAACCTAATTAATCTAAGGACATCACACACATCCATGCCCGAGGCAGGATTCGAACCTGCTACCGTAGCAACCTCGTGGTTCCTGACTGAAGCGCCTAGAATCGCTTTTTTTTATTTTTTGTTTTCCTTTTTATTGTTTTTTTGTGTTTTTTTTGTTTTTTTTTTTTTTTTAGTGGACCGGTGGGGGCTCGGGGGGCAAAGTGGGCAGGGGTCGAAACCTGAGGCCTGGCCACAGTGTCCCCCTCACCACCACCGAGCCTGTGGTGCTTAGGGAAGTGGGAGAAACAGGAATCAACAGTAGTGGAAGGCGTTGTTATTTATTTATTTGCATGTGTTTTTGTAATATTCACTAATAGCATGAAATTATGGGAACACATATGCGAAAGATAAAAGAAATATAAATTCTAGGTAAAGAAAAAGAAAGGAAAAAGGAAAAGCAAAAAGAAATAAAATCCGCGCAATCTGCGACGCGCTCTCCCATCCGCGGAGGTCAGAAGTAGAATAGATCGTAGGCGGTTGAAACTCAGACACCGCCGGGGGAGGAGGGGTGGGTGCCCTCTGTGCCAGGCACCCCCCAACTCAGTGGAGGTCTAACAAGGACCGCTCGAAGATAGTTAGCAAATAATGTTCGGTAACGTGGCGTGTTTTCGAGAGCTGCATGGGCTGTTCGTAAATAGATCCAGAAGTCGAGGCGGGATTTAGGTCCCTCATGAAAGAGATAAGCTACCGCCCACCCTTTGACCCACGTAATAGCATGACATTTGGCGGCGGGAAAATGTCTGTCCTCCGGGTATAGAAACATTCGAGGCTCGACTGTGTCTGGTGGCACCCGGAGATAGCAGGCAATGATTTGCTGCACGAAGCGCCATACATCTTGCGATGAGGCGCATGTCAGACGGTGTTCATCAGTGTCCAGTTGCTGGCAAAGGAGACAAAGAGGGGATTCTGACAAGCCAATGTTGTGCAGGCGCTGCTTCGTGGCAAATTTCCTGTTGACTATGTGATACCACAGCGCCCGGACGTTCGTAGGGAGGAAGGGCTGGTGGACGGTAATCCACACTATGGGCCACTGGATGGAGGGGTGTTTGGTCTCCATCACATTCCGGGGAACACAGCGCAGCAACAGGCTGTAAAAATCCTTAGTCCTAGGTGGGCGTGTATTTGGGAGACTGGTATGTATATAACTGTAGTCGACGAAAAAGGTCGAAAGATGGGACAAATGAGGCACGATATGGCCGACAGACACTGGTGGTGAGGTGGAAGCTGGTAGGAGGACCTCAAGCAAGCTGCGTGTTAGAGATGTACCCTGGCCCATCCACTGTTTTCTCATGGTACTCATGTACAAGGCTGCAGATCGCATACGGACATTGACGAGCCCGACGCCACCATACCGTGTGGGCAGGGTAAGTGTCTCATAACGGACTTTAAACATTGAACCAGCCGTGAGGTAATAGCCAAAAGCCGCCTGAAGGTTGCGCCCAATTGCAGTTGGCAGAGGGAGAACTTGCGCAATGTGAACCAATTTTGATGCCACATAAAGATTAATAAACGCAACCCTTTGAAGTGTGTCCTGGCGGCGCAAGAGGTTCTGGCGGACGTCGTTGCGGATGACGTGTAACAGGCGACGGAAATTCGTTGCCGCCGTGCGTGTGACCGTGGGGGTAAAGGTAATGCCCAGGTACCGGAAAGTCCGCACAAGCGGCAGTGGTGCCACTTCACCCTCCTGGAGGCCTCGTCCAATGTGCATTGCAGAAGATTTGGCGACATTCATGGCACTGCCAGCGGTAGCCCCATAACGGGTAATCAAGTCGAGGACATCCCGAATCTCAGAGCCGGAGCGGATGAGGAGGAGGAGGTCATCAGCATATGCCCGACAGCGAAAAGTGTGTTGGCGCAAGGTGAGGCCAGAGAGCTTGGTCGTCAAGCCCCCAATAAGGGGCTCAAGGGCAATAGCATACAGGAGGGTAGAGAGGGGGCACCCCTGCCGTATCGAACGGCAGATAGGTACCGGCCCTGCTATACGTCCATTGACTTGGACACGTGAACTGGCACTGTCGTAAAGACGCCGGATGACGTCGAGAAACGGAGGGGGGATGCCCATTCGGGCTGCCACCGAAAACAGGAAACGATGACGCACTTTATCGAAGGCGCTGTCGAAGTCTATAGCGACGACCGCTGCCCGGAGCCTGCAGGCCGCCGCTATCGCAATTAAGTCGCGGCATTCCCCTGTGGCAGTCTGTATGTTAATCTGTCCGCCAGGCGTCGTTTGTTCTGGCGAGAGGATATGAGGGAGTGTAGTTCGGAGCCGCATTGCCAGTAAGCGCGCGAAAATCTTGTAATCGGCATTGAGGAGGGTGAGCGGTCTGTAACTCGTGACCATCGAACCACGGGCTGGTTTGTGGACTGGTATAATGATGCCCTCAGCAAAGGCGGGTGGGATTGCTTGGTCAGATGTTATCAGTTCTTGATACATAGTCGTCCACCGTGGGTCCATGAGGTCCCGAAAGGTACGGTAAAACTCAATCGGTAAGCCGTCAATGCCGGGCGATCTGTTGACTGCACCTTTGGCGATTGCGTTGTTGACTTCGTCTAGCGTGACCGCCACTGTCAAAGCATCCGCCTCCGTGTGGGGGAGGGTGCGCGTGACGTAATTCAAAATGGAGTCGTCTGCTGCAGTTTCAGCGTCGTCATCACTATAAGTACGACGGTAGTGCTCGACGAATGCGCGGACGATGTCATTCTGAGTGGTCACCTGCGTTCCATGAGGCGTTGTCAGAGTGCTGATGATCTGCCGACGACGCCTTCGGTTGTCGGACACTATATCATGCATGGATGGAATTTCTAAATCCGCGTGATCGTGGCGCCGCGTCCGTATCACGACCCCTTGCAATTTCCGGCGTGCCAGCGCAATTATCTTCGCCTTAGTTCTTTGCCGTTCCAACTGGTTGTCCGGGGTTGGCGGTTGAGCATCCAGATCTCGGAGAATCGCGTAATAGAAGTCAACAGTGGTGCGATGCCAGTCGGCCATGTCCTTCCCGTATCTCAACAGTGTCCTCCGGATCGCCGGCTTGGCGCAGTCCAACCACCATGTCAATGTCGAGCGGTAGCGGGGAAGGCGTCGTTCGCAGGCTGTCCACGTGTCAGTGACTCGTTGGCGACACGCCTGGTCATGCAAGTGTGAGGTATTGAGTTTCCATGGCGCACGGCTGCGCCATACTGATTGCGGCGGAAGGAGGACCGTACAGATGTAAGCGCAATGGTCGGAAAAGGCCAGCGGCCAGCGTTCGGCGCCCCGTATCGCAGATCTAAGAGTTTGTGAGACATATATCCTGTCTAGTCGGCTTGCGGAATGACTTGTAAGAAAGGTATGGCCAGAAAGGTCGCCGTGTTGTACTTCCCAGGTATCGTGAAGCAGGAGGTTTCGCACCACTATACGTAGCTCTTGGCATGTAGTATAGTGGGGAATCTGATCTTTAGGATGCAGAACGCTGTTAAAGTCACCTCCTAGTAGACAATGGTCATAACGCCCTAAAAACAGGGGAGCGATTTCCTCGGAATAAAACTGGGCTCTTTCATGCCGTCGGTCGGTGCCTGAGGGAGCGTAGACATTAATGATGCGTGTCCCCATGGCAGTGAGTGCCATGCCCCGAGCTGATGGAAGGAAGGCGACATCGGTCACAGAAATCCCGTGGCGGACGTAGATGGCCACCCCGCGGCCCATAGGATCACTCGCGGAGGCGTGGGCGGTATAGCCATTAATATCCGGGAGACTAGCCAAGTGAACTTCCTGCAGAAGGGCGAAATCAATGTCCGAAGCCCAGAACATCTCCTGCATAAGGCGGATTTTCACCCTGGAACGGATGTTGTTGGTGTTGATGGTTGCTATCCGGTAGGCCTGGTGTCGGATTGCTGGTGGCTGGTCCACTCCGCCGTCCGCGCAAGGGTGTGGGCGTCGCAGCGGAACGTTATCCCGCTGGGCCGCAGGGGAGTCTGGGGAGAGTATGATTAGTGGTGCGGCCGTGACGGCGCAGGGTCCCGTAACGGCTCCTGCTCCGTGACCTCCTCCTCGTGCCACGCCGTGGAAGCGGAAACTGGTGTATCGTCCATTTTGTCTTCAGAAGATGTTGTAATTGTGCGTGGTGTCGTGTCGCCTGTGAGACGTTGATGATTTAGTTCAGCGTCAGCACGGGGCGCAGGCACACCGATAGATGTCTCCGCGCTCATGACGTCTTCGTCAGCAGTAGCGGGTTCTGAGGCTTCGTGCTGGTCGACGGGTACGTCCTACTCGACTTGTAACGTCTCCTCTGGGCCGGAAACGGTGCGACGTCTTCGCTTGCGACGTTTCGGGGAACGTTGTTTCCTTGTGCGACCCTCCGTGTCCGACGACGGAAGGGAGTCACGTCGTTCTGGCAGAAAGGCCGCTGTAGGAACGATGAGCGAGTCGATCTCCATCGTGTTTCCGAGATCAGGGTCAGCGTCTGGTTGCGTCGGCATCTTCGGAGCGGCGTCAATGGCCGGCCGAGGCGGCGGGTCGTCCGAGGCGCTCTCCGTCAGTGTCTGGTCGGGCTCGTTGGTGGCGTCGTTTGTGGTGACCGGGCGACGTTGCAAAGTGGTAGGAGAAGCCAGAGCAGCGGCATAGGTCACCGGTAGCACTGTAGGTTGCGACGTGGGTGGTTTTTCGGCAGCTGGAAGTTGCGTAATACGCCGCTGTAGGCATTCGGATCTAAGGTGGCCTTCTTTGCCGCACCCGGAACAGGTCCGAGGCTGGCCGTCGTATATAATTATGGCACGGCATCCGCCGATCTGTAAGTAGGACGGGACGTGGCTTCGGAGATCTATGGTGACCTGTCGGACCCCGTTTAGGACAGGATACGTCCGGAACTGTGTCCACTTCTCCGCAGTGTGGCCGTGGACTGTGCCGTATGGGCGGAGTGCCGCGACGACTTCCTCAGCTGGAAGTTCGAATGGCAATTCGAAAATGCGTATCGTTCGCATACCTAAGCCTGCGTGGTCGACGGTTACCTCTCCCACATTGCCATCAGCGTGACAGAAGCGGAGCCCCTGTTTGGTCTCACGTAGTATGCGTTCGCACGCCGCGTCGTTAATGATTTTCACATAGACCGTGCTGCTCACGATGGACAAATGTATGCCTATAATATCGGTCGCCGAGATCTTCACTTCCTCTCGCAGAAAACGCTCCACCTCAAGTGCTTTGGGTCGGGCATAATTGTTGCAGAAAGTAAATCGGAGTGTTGATTTACGGTAACGGTTCGCCATGGATCGTACAAGGTAAGCCGGCACTTAAGCAACGGCCGTCAGAAAGTAAACAAGGCGAGCTCGCGCGCCGCACGAAGTCAACACGTACGCGTCCGCTCTGTTGCCCTGCCGAAGGCAGACTGTAGGCTACCGTGGCCGGTGAAATTTCTGTTTACTTGTAGAGTTTCATTTGCCGAAAGTTTTCTGTGGATTTCGTGTTTTCCGTTATTTTAGTTTTTTCCATTACTAAGTTTGTGGATTGGATTGTTTGGGGGAATAGACCAAACTGCGAGGTCATCGGTCTCATCGGATTAGGGAAGGACGGGGAAGGAAGCCGGCCGTGCCCTTTCAAAGGAACCATCGCGGCATTTGCCTGGAGCGATTTAGGGAAATCACGGAAAACCTAAATCAGGATGGCCAGACGCAGGATTGAACCGTCGTCCTCCCGGATGCGAACTAAGTTTTTGGTCGTGATTATTAGTTTATAAACATTACAGTTTAAAATTTACAGCAGCCACACGGAGTGCGGACCAAGATGGCCAAATACACTTAGACTGCAGGATGCATTATGTCCGAGGCACAGTACCCTTCCAGCAGCGAACCATTCATATTTTTTCTCATACACTGACGGCAACGCCATATGCATAGGAATCCTTCCGCAGCTTTTCCCTCAGGCAGACAATCTGCGTACCGCGCCGGCGGCTACTTCGCGAGGCATAAATCACTAATACGAATCCTTAGGCAAATCTCACGGAATAAACAGAGAGTAAGAAGCGTTTCCCATTCAGAGGGAATTCGCGCCCACAGATCATTCTGCCCCGCGGAGCGAAACGGAGCAGAACAAAGACGCGCCGGCGAATATCAATTTCCGCACGGGGGCCTTTCAAAAAGAAGACACGCCACACCGGGATGAGAGGTTCGCTCTTCACAAAATCCTGCGCGGCGCGGACGGCGGCCGTCGGGAGCGTCCGAAGCACCCCGGCAGGTGCGTCGCCTGCGTCGTCGGCCGGCGCCGCGATACATAAAACATCCGGCGGCGGCGCGCTCGCCTAACTACTAAAATATGTGCGCGTCCAGCCGCGTTTCCCCGCCGAGGCCATTTTACGCGGCCCTAAAAGCCCCGCGGGCGGCGTAAACCGGGCCTCGAGCGTATCCGGGCGGCCCCCGCGCCGCCGACGCCGATGACATAAAACAGATCAGATGGAAATGGAAACTTCACTTCCTGTCGTAATCGCTGCTGCGTCCTGCCGGCCGGCGCCCAATGGCGACTCCCCGCAGAAAGTGGACTTCCTGAACTGTTTCGCGCCAAAGACGCCCCGGTATTGCTTTTAAATCAGAGGCATCTCTATTGACATGACAGTGCATTGCCTCTATAGCAATTAGCATTGTGCACAGAGTCAAATAAGTAATCCTAAAACATATGGTGTCGTCCACAGAACTAGGTCTCTCCTCAAGAAGGCACCACAAGTAAAGACAGTCCCTGGAAAATGCAGCAACGAATCAAAGACATGAAACTTCCTGGCAGATTAAAACGGTGTTTGTGACCGAGACTCGAACTCGGGACCTTTGCCTTTCGCGGGCAAGTGCTCTACCATCTTTGTCTTTTTTTTTTTTTTTTTTTTTTTTTTTGTATCTCATTTTGTTCGCTTTCGTTCATTGTATCTGCTCGGGGCGAACGTCGTAAGACACCCGTTTAAGTACGTTGTTGATCGATTAACTCAGTTTTTTTATTACAGAGGGCTGCTAACCCTCTGACCGAACACGCTGAGCTACCGTGCCGGCACCATCTGAGCTACCGAAACACGACTCACGCCCGGTCCTCACAGCTCTACTTCTGCCAGTATCTCGTCTCCTACCTTCCAAACTTTACTGAAGCTCTCCTGCGGACCTTGGAGAACTAGCACTCCTGAGAGAAAGGATACTGCGGAGACATGGCTTAGCCACAGCCTGGGGGATGATTCCAGAGCTTCTGTAAAGTTTTGAAGGTAGGAGACGAGATACTGGCCAAAGCAGAGCTGTGAGGACCGGGCGTGAGTCGTTCTTCGGTAGCTCAGATGGTAGAGCACTTGCCCGCGAAAGGCAAAGGTCCCGAATTCGAGTCTCGGTCGGGCACACAGTTTTAATCTGCCAGGAAGTTTCATATCAGCGCACACTCCGCTGCAGAGTGAAAATCTCATTCTGGAAACATCCCCCAGGCTGTATCCTTTCCTTCAGGAGTGCTAGTTCTGCAATGTTCGCAGGAGAGCTTCTGTAAAGTTTGGAAGGTAGGAGAAGAGATACTGGGAGAAGCAGAGCTGTGAGGACCGGGCGTGAGTCGTGCTTCGGTAGCTCAGATGGTAGAGCACTTGCCCGCGAAAGGCAAAGGTCCCGAGTTCGAGTCTCGGTCGGGCACACAGTTTTAATCTGCCAGGAATTTACATATCAGCGCACACTCCGCTGCAGAGTGAAAATCTCATTCTGGAATCAAAGACATGGTGGTAGACATTCTGCTAAGTGTAAATGGAAAGGGGATCAGTGCTGTTAGCTGCAGCGTGATATTAAGTGGAATCAGGGGCGACGAGCGAAAATGAGCACCAGAAAGGGATTCGAACCCGGGATCTCCTGCTTACTAGGCAGGGCGATAGCCACTGTGCCATCCGGGACACAGCAGTGACTACATTGCACACTTCACGGTCGATCCACGCTCCCACCGACTGCCACCTATCAGAAGTCCCCGTCCATTATTCTCCTGTTCTCTGCTCAGATATTCCCCGTGAGACGTGCCGAGATCGTCCGTGCTGTGGCGATACCGCCATGTCCCGGTTGGTGCTGTGGTTACCGCACCTGTCTAGTAAGCTGGAGATCCCGGGTTCGGGTCCCAGTTCCACTTCGAGCACCGAGCGGGAAGGTTCTTGTCTATGTCACTTGCCGCAGCGTCGCTTGTGTGAATTTTTCCTCGTTAGTGTTACCTGTCTGCCGAGTGAGTCGTAGCTCCTCCGCTCGACCTTATTGTTGTTTGTGTTCGTCTACTTGCAGCGGCGTCGGCCGCTCAGCTATGGTTACAGTGGTTTCCACGTGTATTCCACGGAAAGGTACTGTGAGCTTCACTTTCGACAAAACAACGTGACATGTGCAGCTCATGTCTCTAGAAATCCACGATTGTCTTGTCGAAACAATTCATGTGAACTATGATCAGGGGCACGCCGCTTATTTTGACGCACTCGAGTACGTGTTCTACGTGAAATTTATGGATTCCCTAGAGGTATGCACGGTTCGCGTTTATCCCATTTATTGTTTGTCATCTTCTATTACGGTACTGCCGCCGCGTTTTCTTATTCCATTTACTGCTGTCACTAACATCCAGCCAGTCGGTGGCCGAGCGGTTCTAGGCGCTACAGTATGGAACCGCCCGACCGCTACGGTCGCAGGTTCGAATCCTGTTTCGGGAACTGATGTGTGTTTAAGTAGTTCTAAATTCTAGGGGGCTGTTGACCTCAGAAGTTAAGTCCCATAGTGCTCAGAGCCATTTGAACCAACTAACTTCCAGCAGCAGCGCGTATCGATAAGTGAACTGTCGTATCATCTCTGGAGCAACCGGTAGTATTTCGGCGTCGTCGTGTGTCTGGCAGTAGTTCGGGACGCACTGATGGTGCAGTCGGGACGCAGCAGCAGTGAAGTCGGGGACGGAGCGCCGGTGGGACGCAGACAGCCAGTGCTCGCCGAACGCTGGCGACACACATGAACTGTCCGACGGAGGGAGACTGGAGCGGGACGACCGTCGGTTGGTCGTTCGGTTGCTCGTCACATCGGCCGACGTATATTTGGTCCTTTCACCGTTTCCGGGTCTGAGCAGTCGATCGGTTGGCGTGGAGCAGTTTGGCCGGGACCCTGGCGGTCTCTACTCTGTGTCGGAGTGTGTGAGGCTGTTCCTATAGCTACGAGGTCTGTAGCTCACCGACCCTGGACACTAAAGTTGAGTTTTGATTTAATTTACCAGCAAGTCAAGGCTGTTCACGTTGTGTCGTTTGGAGTTCGTTGTCGGCTGTTGGGATATTCCCGCGAGCATCAACGTGGTTTTCAAGTTGGAAAGTTCTAGCCACCCTCCGTTGGAGTTTCACTGTAATTGGTTATTTGAATTGAAGCGCACTAGTGGAATCTTCAGCCTTGTGGCCGTTAACGTTCCGGTTACCTGCCCTGGCCATTGACGTAAATTTCAGGCAGTGTAGTTTTCTCATCGAGTTGTTGCTGTCCAGCACGGTGTGTAGTTTGACAGCTCCACGTATGATTGGTTGTGGGCGCCAATATCTTCTACGTTGTTCCGTTGAACTCCCTGTTGTGCCCTGGTCGGGTGAAGTGGAAGTTTTCTTGTCGGTGGGTCCGTTGACTGTCGGTTGGTTGGGCTGTCGTCGGATCGTGAATGGCTGGCCCGACTGCCTGTCTCACCTAAGTGAGAGTTAGTGTTTAAATTCCTGGCCGACCCTCGGACATCTGAGCGCCCTTGGTTGAACTGACTTTTATTTATTTGTTCGTGTTGTTTGTACTTCTATGGATCCTAATCTCCTTTTTTTAAATTAGGTTGTTTTGCCCTTAAGGCGTAAGATTCTTTAGGCCTTCACCATAGTTTAAGGAACTGTTTCACGGAAGATCTTTGGCATTTGAAAGGTTTTAATGTTGCTGAATTTTAAGTTTTGGGCCTTCAACCGACTTTGAGTTTGAGTTGTTTTGCCTTTAAGGCCTTCAGCCTAACTAAGGAACTGTTTTAAGATAAGACTTCGCCTCTTTAATTTCTGTTTTGCTTCAGTTTTGCCTAATTAACGACTGTTTTCGTAAGACCTTGTTTTTTTTTTAATTTAATGTTATTACCCTTAAGTCTTGGGCTTTCAGCCGATTTTGAATTCAAATTGTTTGCTCTTAAAATCTCAGATTCTTTGGGCCTTCAGCCTGATTATGCTTGCGTTTTAAGATATTGGCCTTCAGCCGTTTTAAATTAAAGTGGCTTTCGCCGATAATTAAATCCCAAAGATTAAAGCCGTGTGATTAAAAAAAAGTTTTTTGCCTCTTGTAATGTTTGATCAAATAATAAAGTTGTATGTTCGAGTGAAACTAACATCCCCTTATTTTTACCCCTTTCCACAATTTAAACTCCTGTCCTGTTCTACGGGTTTAGCAGACGTCTCACCCCTTAACGCTGCAAGATTACTGTCGCGACATGGTTCTTAAGTCCCGTTCTAGCATAGCGATAATTCCGTTAGTATGGTATCACTCGCAGATGCTGAAATTGACTATACCAATGTTCGAGCTGTTCAAATGGCACAGAGCACTATGGGACTTAACATCTGTGGTCATCAGTCCCCAAGAACTTAGAACTACTTAAACCTAACTAATTAAGGACATCACACACATCCATGCCCGAGGCAGGATTCGAACCTGCAACCATAGCAGTCTCGCGGTTCTGGACTCAAGTGCCTAGAACCGCACGGCCACCGCAGCCGGCTGAGGGGTAGAGCCACGGGTCGTAACACATCTGAAATGTAACGTCCACTGTTCAAAGTGTCGTCAGTGCGAACAAGAAGTGACCAAGACGTGTAACAAATGACCTGGTGATACACCAGTATGGAGATGACGAATACACGCTTCCAATGTTTATTCACCGCGATGGCGCCATCATGATACTGTAAACAGAACCAGGATTCATCCGAAAAAATGACGTTTTGCCATTCATGCACCCTGGTTCGTCGTTGAGTACACCATCGCAATGCTCCTGTCTCTGATGCAGCGTCAAGGGTAACCGCAGCCATGGTCTCCGAGCTGTAGTCCATGCTGCTGCAAACGTCGTCGAACTGTTCGTGCAGATGATTGTTGTCTTGCTAAGCGTCCCCATCTGTTAACTCAGGGATCGAGACGTGGCTGCACGATCCGTTACAGCCATGCGGATAAGATGCCTGTCATCTCGACTGCTAGTGTTACGAGGCCGTTGGGATCCAGCACGGCGTTCCATATTACCCTTCTGAACCCATATTCTGCTAACAGACACTGGATATCGATCAACGTGAACAGCAATGTCGCAATACGATAAACAGCAATCGGGATAGGCTACAATCCGCCCTTTATCAAAGTCGGAAACGTGGTGGTACGCATTTCTCCTCCTTAGACGAGGCATCACAACAACGTTTCATCAGGCAACGCCGGTCAACTGCTGTTTCTGTATGAGAAATCGGTTGGAAACGTTCCTCATGTCAGCACGTTGTAGGTGTCGCCACCAGCGCCAGCCTTGTGTGAATGCTCTGAAAAGCTAATCATGGGCATATCACAGCATCTTCTTCCTGTCGGTTAAATTTCGCGTTTGTGGCACATCATCTTCGTGGTGTAGCAATTTTAATGGGCAGCAGTGTATATGAGCGACGTACTGTTTTGATGATAACTCAAGAAACTCACACATTCACGTCTCGTTTATTTCTCTGTGTCCGTCCTGCTAGTCTTGAACCCCTTATTGACGTTAGTCACATAAATTATAAATTAAAACATTCGTTACTTCTATCTTGCGGTGAACTATTTAGGGGCTGACAACTTATGAAAACCTGTCCTCGTCACGAAATTCCTAAAGACTCGTTGGGAAGCAGTCCCTTGCCCGAACCTCGCTGAAAGAGAATCACCCCAAACAACCTGGACTACAGAGTGATTCAATAACAGTCTTCCTATTTTGCTAATGCGCGTAGCGTCCTCGTGGTATAGGGTGGCAAATTAAATGATATCATTGATCGAGCGACTTTTCCGTAATTGGCTTATTGACAAGGATTTATGAAGTCGTTGTACGTCTCCAGATACGACATGACATCGCTTTGCTTGTGGAGGTCACACAGCAAACTGGTCTGGGATCAGGACAAAATGGTTCAAATGGGTCTGAGCGCTATGGGACTTAACATCTGAGGTCATCAGTCCCCTAGAACTTAGAACTACTTAATCCTAACTAACCTAAGGATATCACACACATCCATGCCCGAGGCAGGATTCGAACCTGCGACCGGAGCGGTCACGCGGTTCTAGACTGAAGCGCCTAGAACCGCTTGGCCACACCGGCCGGCTGGAGCAGGACACAACTGGCCTTCCTTACTCGATCTTCTGAGACTGCATACACTACAGACATCGTATTGTGCTCAGAGTCTTCTTTCTTTCCACGGTCGAAAACCCATGCCGTTATGTGGTTGCTGGGACACTTCGTTCATTATATTGTAGAAGGCGAGGGGAAGATGACATGAACTTCATGCAGTACATGATCACTGCCTATTAGACACTCTTGGGAATGCCTCGATATCGAGACCTCGTCGCCAACATGTTGAATCATGTTTTCCTTCGGCAAAGTGTTGGTTAATTTAATTTTTCTGATGATAAATGTTTTTATTTGTTTTGTTAGTTCCCATGTACTTGCTTCGGCTTGTCCTCTCCTGGTTTCCCTGTTCGTTTTTTTTCTCGGTTTCATTCCAGTTCTATTGTAAAATGTGTATAATGAAGTAGAGATACACATGAGCGTCTACAATCCTTGCATTCAAATTGGGATTTTTCTTAGTTTACCATTTTGAATGTAATCTGATTTCTTTTCCCTTCTACTTTAGGATTCTATTACAAACTATAAAGATATATAAAAAACACAAGATAAAAAAATTAAAAATTTATAAGGAAAAATCATATAAAAATAACTGTTGACACATATCATGTGAGCTTGGTGGTGGTTTGTCGAATACGTTCTTGTTACTCTGTAATCATAATTTTTTCTCCCATTTGCAGCTTAAATTACATGATGATTTGTCTATGGTCTACTGAAGTGTCATGATAATACCAAGTCGTTCTGATAATTACACATTTTTGCTCGTCGCCCCTGATTCCGCTTGATTTCCCGCTGCTGCTGACGGCAGTGATTTCCCTTCCATTTACGTATAGTGTTTCACAGCTGCGGTGTCTGCGTGGTGTCTGTTGTTTCGCAGGAACAGACACCGCGCATTCATGGACTCCCGTAAGTGTTCGCTTACTCCACCACAGTCGGAAAGTTGTCTATGTCCAACGCAGTGCCCCTCATCCTACTCTCTATGTAATCAATGATCAACTTTAAATCCCGTTAGAGACTGTTGGACGCTGTTGTGAAACCAATATTCTGTAAATAAGTGCTAAATGTTATAAGTGTCGGCTACAACATCAATTACATGCCATCTTTGTAGATACTACTTGTTTCCAAAGTTAAGTATTTATAATATCCACGTTTTATCACATTAAAAATAATGAATGTGTGTGTGTTGTAGTATTCGTTCGCCACCCTGTTGGACTAGACTTGCTACAGTACGCCACACAAAACATTTAGTAACACAGTTCATTCTTACGGAGCGGAGGGTAATCTGTACCACTTCTAGTCATTTGCTTTCTTCTTCGACTCGTAGATACAGCGAGGAAAAATGACTATCTGTATGTCTCCGTATGAGCCGTAATTTCTCGTATGTGATCTTCGTCGTCATTAAGTGAAATGCATGTTAGCGGCAGTAGGATAATTCTGCAGTCAGCTTCAGATGCCAGTTCTCTAGACTTTCTCAGCAGTGTTCCTCAAAAATAAAGTCTCCTTCACTCCAGGAATTTCGATTTGAGTTCTCAAATATCTCGTCAACACTTTCGTGTCAGAACTCACTGGTAACAAATCTCGCAGCCAGCCTCAGAATTGCTTCGATTCATTCTTTAATCCGACCTGGTGCGTACTCAGAAGTACTTAAGAACAGGTCGCACAGAAGTCCTATATGCGGTACAGACGAACTACACTGTCCTAAAACTCTCCCAGTAAACTGAAGTATACCATTCGCGCTCCCTATCACAGACCTCATATGCTCGTTCCATTTCATGTCGCTTTGCAACGTTACGCCCAGATATTTAAACGACATGACTTTGTCAGGTAGGACACTATTAATTCTGTATCCGAACATTATGGGTTTGTTTTTTCCACTCGTCCACATTAATTTACCTTTTTCTACATTTAGAGCCAGTTGCCGTTCACCATACCAACTAGAAATTTAGTCTAAGCCATATTTTTTATCATCCTGCAGTCACTCACCTTCGACACTTTTCCGGACATCACAGCATCATGAGCAAACAACAACAACAGATTGCTCCGCACCCTTTCCGCTTGATCATTTATGTATATACACAATAATAGCGGTCCTATAACACTCCCCTGGGGCACTATACCCGCGTCTCTGATGACCACTTGCCTCCGAGGACAAGATACGAGGTTTTATTATTTGAACAGCCATCAAGCTACTCATATATCTGTGAACCGGTTCCATATGCTTGTATCTTCGTTAACAGTTGGCAGTGAGGTACCATGTCAAATCTAGTGTAGCTTTTCAGTTTAATGATACACTGGACATTCTACATCTGCATCTACACTCATGCTCATAAATTAATGATAATTGCAGAATGTGGTGTCACACAACGTAGCACTACACAAAACGGGCGCTGATGCCATAGACACATAGGGAACACACACGACACAGATCTGTAAGTCCACGGTATTGGTGATAAGTTGAGAATACCGTCCCGAAACACATGTACTACGAAACGCCACTGTTTCTGCGCATATACCCCGACATCAATATGGGATATGATCACTATACACACGTACACTGGCCGCACAACGGGTTGGCATACTCTGGTTCATGTGGTCGAGCAGCTGCTGTAGTATAGCCTCCCATTCTTGCACCAGCGTCTGTCGGAACTCCTAAAGTGTCGTAGGGGTTTGAAGACGTGCAGCGATACGTCGACCGAGAGCAGACCAGACGTGCTAGATGGGGTTTAGGTCTGCAGAACAGGCAGGCCACTCCATTCGCCTGATATCTTCTGTTTCAAGGTACTCCCCCACGATGGTAGCTCGGTGGAGCCGTGCGTTATCATCCGTCAGGAGGAAGGTGGGACCCACTGCACCCCTGAAAAGGCGGACATACTGGTGCAAAATGATGTCCCGTTACACCTGACCTGTTACAGTTCCTCTGTCAAAGACATGCAAGGGGTACGTGCACCAATCATAATCCCACCCCACACTGCCAAACCACGACCTCCATACAGGTCCCTTTCATGGACATTAAAGGGTTAATATCTGGTTCCTGGTTCACGCCAGATGAAAACCCCGCGAGAATCACTGTTCAGAACATACCTGGACTCGTCCGTGAACATAACCTGGGACCAATGTTCCAATGACCATGTACTGTGTTCTTGACACCATGCTTTACGGGCTCTCCTGCGACCTGAGGTAAGTGGAATGCACCTTGCAGGTCTTCGGGCGAATAAACCATATCTGTTCAGTCGTCTGCATACTGTGTGTCGCCGTCCTGTGTGGCCGAGCGGTTCTAGGCGCTTCAGTCTGGAACCGCGTGACCGCTACGGTCGCAGGTTCGAATCCTGCCTCGGGCATGGATGTGTGTGATGTCCTTAGGTTAGTTAGGTTTAAGTAGTTCTAAGTTCTAGGGCACTGATGACCACAGATGTTAAGTCCCATAGTGCTCAGAGCCATTTGAACCATTTTGAACTGTGTGTCTGGAGACAACAGTTCCAGTGGCTGGTGTAAGGTCCCGAGCAAGGCTACCTGCAGTACTCTGTGGCCGACTGCGGGCACTGATGGTGAGAAATCGGTCTTCTTGTGGTAATGTACGCTGTGGACGTCCCGTACTGTAGCGCCTGGACACATTTTCTGTTTGCTGGAATCGTTGCCATAATCTTGCGATCACACTTTGTGGCACACGGAGGGCCCGTTCTACGACCTGCTGTGTTTGTCCAGCCTCCAGTCGCCCTAGTATTCTACGCCTCATAACGTCATCAATATGTGTTCTTTGATCCATTTTCAACACACAGTCACCATTAGCACGTCTGAAAATGTCTGCACACTTAGTCGCTGCACCGTACTCTGACATGCACCAACACACCTCTGCGTATGAGGACTGCTGCCAACAGGTCAAATGCACCGCATGGTCATACCCCGAGGTGATTTAAACCCGAAAATCGCCCACCAGAGCGTTGTTTCACCATGTATCAGCATTATCCTTAATTTATGATCATGAGTGTATATTCTGCGAGCCCTCCTATGATGAGCGATGGAAGGTAGTTCGTGTGCCACTGACACTCCTCCCCACCCCTTTCTCTTCCACCTGCAACCTCTTTCCTGTACCAGTCACTCGTGATAATCCCCGCATTCATATAATTGATTCGCCTAGATGGGCAATGGATCCACCTTCGTCAGTGCAGATGCAGTAATTTGTCCGAGCTCCTGCGGGAATCTCGGAGTAGCGAGCATGGAGAAAATAGACAGAAACTTCGTATACATGGAGCCCGGTCGATCGTCCGTGAGGCGTGCTGAGAGAGTCCACGCAGTTTCGATAACACTGTTTCCCGAATGACGCTGTGGTTAACGCACGTACGCAGTAAGTGCATTTTCGCTCATAGCCGCTGATTCTGCGTAATGTCCCGATGCAGCTGACATCAGTAATCCCTTCACTTGTCTTTCATGTTTCTCCCCCCCTCCCTCAACTTTCAATTTACTAAGGAAGTAATATATTGGGTGTTTTTTCTAGGAACCTGTGCTCTCCTAATTACAACACTAGACTACAGCGTGATGCACAATGCCTCTCTAGTAGCGTCTGTCGCTCGAATCGCTCGAGAATTTCCTTGATACATCTGCATTTACTATACATCAATTTACACAAACCTGTTCCCACGCAACATGCCACATACTGATGCGATCGACAGTAATATGAAGTACGTAGTGTGGCCTGCCTCGGCGGGCGCCTTCTAGCACTTGGAGCGTATGTCGCTTGGCAAGGCACTGCTTGCTTGTTTGCTTGCAGAACAGGCAACACAGCTAGCACGTGGAGTCCAAGGAACAGCTGACATTGACTGATGACCGACCCCAAGCCGACACAATGTTATTTTAATCGGACCCAAATCTGTGAGAAAACGGGCTTCTATCCATTGGACTCATTCTGTTTCCCTTTTCAGTATTATGTGGTAAGACCCCAGACTGACAAGCCGTTTTCAAATAGCGGGCAAAAATAAGATATTGTTGCATACCAGAATAATTGTACTTGAAAGTCTCTCGGGCATGCAGCCGGATTGATTGATAGTTGTAGAACGAGTTTTAGACAATATAATGTGTCATCATCATCAGGTTACTTCTGCTGAGTGGTATCCTTGACCAGTGGGTGCGAGATATGTACCGGTCGTCTAACCCCTCAACGGACCCCGTGTATGGACCGCGTGATGTGCCGGCCACGCTGATGGGGATTGCTCTCACGCTCTGGAATCTAGTGGCGATCATCAGTCTCCGCTCCGCCTTCGCTGTTCTCTGTGTTCCGTTTCCCTTGGCTTTGGAGAATTTTCAGTGCCGGAGCTCATGCTTAACTAAGCAGGAATCCTTTTTCCCTACTGATGAGGTTCACTTTTCACCAGTCGCTGGAATTTATTAAAAAGAAATTTGGGCCCTCATTCAACAAACTTTTCAATTTGTGCTAACGTCCACATACACTCCTGGAAATTGAAATAAGAACACCGTGAATTCATTGTCCCAGGAAGAGGAAACTTTATTGACACATTCCTGGGGTCAGATACATCACATGATCACACTGACAGAACCACAGGCACATAGACACAGGCAACAGAGCATGCACAATGTCGGCACTAGTACAGTGTATATCCACCTTTCGCAGCAATGCAGGCTGCTATTCTCCCACGGAGACGATCGTAGAGATGCTGGATGTAGTCCTGTGGAACGGCTTGCCATGCCATTTCCACCTGGCGCCTCAGTTGGACCAGCGTTCGTGCTGGACGTGCAGACCGCGTGAGACGACGCTTCATCCAGTCCCAAACATGCTCAATGGGGGACAGATCCGGAGATCTTGCTGGTCAGGGTAGTTGACTTACACCTTCTAGAGCACGTTGGGTGGCACGGGATACATGCGGACGTGCATTGTCCTGTTGGAACAGCAAGTTCCCTTGCCGGTCTAGGAATGATAGAACGATGGGTTAGATGACGGTTTGGATGTATCGTGCACTATTCAGTGTCCCCTCGACGATCACCAGTGGTGTACGGCCAGTGTAGGAGATCACTCCCCACACCATGATGCCGGGTGTTGGCCCTGTGTGCCTCGGTCGTATGCAGTCCTGATTGTGGCGCTCACCTGCACGGCGCCAAACACGCATACGACCATCATTGGCACCAAGGCAGAAGCGACTCTCATCGCTGAAGACGACACGTCTCCATTCATCCCTCCATTCACGCCTGTCGCGGGCTGCACGATGTTGGGGCGTGAGCGGAAGACGGCCTAACGGTGTGCGGGACCGTAGCCCAGCTTCATGGAGACGGTTGCGAATGGTCCTCGCCGATACCCCAGGAGCAACAGTGTCCCTAATTTGCTGGGAAGTGGCGGTGCGGTCCCCTACGGCACTGCGTAGGATCCTACGGTCTTGGCGTGCATCCGTGCGTCGCTGCGGTCCGGTCCCAGGTCGACGGGCACGTGCACCTTCCGCCGACCACTGGCGACAACATCGATGTACTGTGGAGACCTCACGCCCCACGTGTTGAGCAATTCGGCGGTACGTCCACCCGGCCTCCCGCATGCCCACTATACGCCCTCGCTCAAAGTCCGTCAACTGCACATACGGTTCACGTCCACGCTGTCGCGGCATGCTACCAGTGTTAAAGACTGCGATGGAGCTCCGTATGCCACGGCAAACTGGCTGACACTGACGGCGGCGGTGCACAAATGCTGCGCAGCTAGCGCCATTCGACGGCCAACACCGCGGTTCCTGGTGTGTCCGCTGTGCCGTGCGTGTGATCATTGCTTGTACAGCCCTCTCGCAGTGTCCGGAGCAAGTATGGTAGGTCTGACACACCGGTGTCAATGTGTTCTTTTTTCCATTTCTAGGAGTGTAGTTTTTTCGTTTGATGCATATTTTGTGAGAATTTGGCCCGGGCACTATCAATGGACCACCCTTTATATATAGTGACAAGACAAAGGAAATGGAACACCTGCCCAATATCGTGTAGGGCCTCCGCGAGCAAACAGAAATGCCGCATCACGATGTGGCACAGACTAATATTTGAAGTAGTATTGTAGGGAACTGACACCATGAATCCTGCAGGGCTGTGAATAAATCCGTAAAAATACGAGTTGGTGGAGATCTCTTTTGAAAAGCACGTTGCAAGGCACCCTAGATGTGCCCCATAATGTTCATGTCAGAGGATGGTTGGTTCAAATGGCTCTAAGCACTGTGGGACTTAACTTCTGAGGTCATCAGTCCCCTACTTAAACCTAACTAACCTAAGGGCATCAAACACATGCATGCCCGAGGCAGGATTCAAACCTGCGACCGTAGCGGTCGTGCGGCTCCAGACTATAGCGCCTAGAACCACTCAGCCACACTGGCCGGCTCATATCTGAGGAGTTTGGTGGCCAGCAAAATTGGTTAAAGTTAGAAAGGTGTTCCTGGGGCCACTTTGTTGCAACTCTGGACGTGTGGGGTGTCGCATTGTCCTGCTGGAATTGTCGAAGTCCATCGGAATGCACAGTGGACATGAATGGATGCGCGAGATCAGACAGGATGATTACGTACGTGTCAGCTGTCAGAGTCGTATCTAGACGTATCAGGGGTCCCATATAACTCCAACTGCACATGCCCCAAACCAATACAGCTTGAACAGTCTCCTGCTGACATGCAAGGTCCATGGATTCATACAGTTGTCTCCGTACCCGTACACGTCCATCCGCTCAATACAATTTGAAACGAGACTCGTCTGACCAAGCAACATGTTTCAAGTCATATAACTCCAACTGCACATGCCCCAAACCAATACAGCTTGAACAGTCTCCTGCTGACATGCAAGGTCCATGTATTCATACAGTTGTCTCCGTACCCGTACACGTCCATCCGCTCAATACAATTTGAAACGAGACTCGTCTGACCAAGCAACATGTTTCAAGTCATCTACAGTCCAATGTCGGCGTTGACTGGCCCAGGTGAGGCTCCGATAGCCCATATCGATGATGTTTCGTTGAATTGTTCGCACGCTGAAACTTGTTGATGGCACAGCATTGAAATTTGCAACAATTTGCGAAAGTGTTGCAATTCTGTCCCTTTAACCGTTCAGATATACTGTTCATTTTTGGAACACCACCTACCACCAGCTTAGAGTCGGCAGTGATGACACTTTCGGCAGGACCTGACCTGTTACTGATTTGTTTGACTCATGGGGCTGCTAGGTGTTGTACCACCTACTAAACTCCCCTGACTGAAGTCCTCGTGAGTTCAACTCGATTTCTAAACTGAAGGAAGCACTTCAAGACATTCGCTTCAGAACTGCTACAAATTCGTCAGGCAATAGACCGCGCCGCTCGAACTGTCAACACAAATGGCTCTGCTATGAGTATCGAATGACTTCCGCATTGCTGTCAGCGGGTTATAAACAATGATAGTGACTACTTTGAAGGTCACTAAAACTTTGTACCATGTATCTATTTTGTACGAGCTGCAAATAAATAGTTGCTACTCATTAAAGTTCCAACCCTCTTATACACAGGATGGTCCATTGATAGTGACCGGGCCAAATTCTCACGAAATAAGCATCAAACGAAAAAACTGCAAGGGACGAAATTCGTCTAGCTTGAAGAGGGAAACCAGATGGCGCTATGGTTGGCCTGCTAGATGGCGTATAAGTACGTGGTATCAGGTAACATTCCGCCAGTGCGGACGGTATTTGTTTCGTCATACATTACCCGTGTTAAAATGGACCGTTTACCAATTGCGGAAATGGTCGATATTGTGTTGATGTATGGCTATTGTGATCAAAATTCCCAACGGACGTCTGCTATGTATCCTGGACGACATCATGCAAGTGTCCGGACCGTCCGCTGGATAGTTACGTTCTTTAAAGAAACAGGAAGTGTTCAGCCACGTGTGAAACGTCAACCACGACCTGCAACAAATGATGATGCCCAAGTAGATATTTAACTGCTGTCGCGGCTAATCCGCACATCGGTAGCAGACAAACTGTTCGAGAATCGGGAATCTCAAAAACGTCGGTGTGGAGAATGCTACATCGACATTGATTGCACCCGTACCATATTTCTATGCACCAGGAACTGCATGGCGACGACTTTGAACGTCGTGTACAGTCCTGCCACTGGGCACAAGAGAAATTACGGGACGATGACTGATTTTTTGCACGCGTTCTATTTAGCGACGCAGCGTCATTCACCAACAGTGGTAACGTAAACCAGCATAATATTCACTATTGGGCAACGAAAAATCAAAGATGGCCCGCGCGTTCACCGGATCTAACGTCCCCGGATTTCTTTCTGTGGGGAAAGTTGAAGGATATTTGCCGTTGTGATCCACCGACAACGCCTGACAACATACGTCAGCGCATTGTCAGTGCATGTGCCAACATTACGGAAGGCGAACTACTCGCTGTTGAGAGGAATTTCGTTCTAGGTATTGACAAATACATTGAGGTTGACGGACGTCATTTTTTGGATTTATTGCATTAATGTGGCACTTACAGGTAGTCACGCTGTAACAGCATGCGTTCTCAAAAATGATAAGTTCACAAAGGTACATGTATCACATTGGAACAACCGAAATAAAATGTTCAAACGTACCTACGTACTGTATTTTAATTTAAAAAACCTACCTGTTCGTTTAAAGTTGTGAGCCATATGTTTGTGACTATTACAGCGCCATCTATGACAAAGCGAAAAAAAGTGGTCCAACTAAAACATTCATTTTTTTTACGTACTACACGAATATGTAATAAAAAATGGGGTTTCCTATTTGATAAAACGCAGTTGATATCCGTTTGACCTATGGAAGTGCCATCTAGGGGGCCAACAATAGCGCTATGTGGTTTGCCCCTTCAATCTAGACAAATTTCGTTATTTGTAGTTTTTTCGTATGAGTCTTATTTCGTGAGATATTTGGCCCGGTCACGATCAATTGGCCACACTGTATATGTGGTGTCTGTTCTTCTAGTCATGTCATGGTCGAAGCAGGAGACCCGGTTCCGAATACCGATCTGGCACAAATTTTCATCTTTCCCCTTGTTTTAAATCACTGCCCGCTCGCAGCCAATGTCACTAATTCCTTTGTATCTTAATCATATTCATAGCTACACGAGTCGCTATGAGGTTGGTGGACGACTCTTCTTGATTCTGTTAATAACCATGAAGATATGTTCTGGGGACCACGGTGCAGAAAGTCTCTATATATTGGCTTAATTGCTTCCATAACAGCTTTCTGAATAGGATTTTTGATAGTTTGAATTTTTGTAGTTGCACCATAAGTGAGGATGTTAGAACTTCCACTGTCATCAGCAGATGATGAAGCAGAATCAGTTACACGAAAGGTGTCGGTAAATCTATTGATTCCCGCACAACTCACGCTTTATAATTAGTGATGTACTCATAGGCATCGTAGCAACCGTGACACTCACCGTAAAAGTAACAAGAAACCAGATAAAAAATTCCGATTGAGGCACAAGCGAAATCTAAGGCTCAAAAGACTACCTTACAGGACAAAAAACGAACTGTAAACGCGTTTGGTTGCTATGATGATGGGACGGAAAGACCAAAATTTCTACAACAGAAGAGTGAAATCTACAAGTTTCTATATTTCATGTTTGCGGAAATGTGAATATTTGAACACGATCAGAAGTCAGATAACTTTCCTTAGTACACATGCAGTTTTCAAAAATGAAATAAAAACATTTCTAGTTAGAATTTCTTGACAAATTTTGCGCCATTTTGAGCAGAAATTCCAAATTATTTTATGGGCTTGAAAACTGAAATATGGTTTTTTTACCATTTCGTGGTATTTCTACTCGTATCATGGGAGTTTTTTATTTTTTATTTTTTATTTATTTATTTATTTTTTGGTGTAACGACGTTCGCCATTGTGACAAGGTGTATCGCGTACAAGGTCAAATGTCGCATACAGTCCTCCTTATTCGTAGACGAATTTTCCATCGTTTGTGCTCTCTTGAGCTTTGCAACAGATACTTGAAAATTGCATCTGACGGTCAAGTGGTTGGGGAAATAGACCAACACTATAGGTTTTAAGTTCTCTTTGGAGAAAAGAGTTTGTGTGGCTTTTCGTGAAAAAAAAAAGCATAATAGAAACAGTGAATGCTCCAACGACGAGAACTGCTATGCAGAACACCACAGTACAGTAACTTTGTCGCGCTTAATTGGTTACGGCGTTGGATTACCTAGCGGGCGAGCTAGGTTCAAACCTCCCTTGTGTCAATTTATTTCCGCTGTTCGCTGTATTAAAATTTGTGCCTGTGTCGTGGTGAAACGTCCGTTTGCAACAGCGAGGTGTAAGAAAGAGACCTATAATGACAGTTAATTCTGCACAACTCTGCTAGCAGCCGAAAGGAAGTGGCTTTCGAATAATGGGAACCGAAAACCTTTCCTGACAAGACAGGTCAACAGAATCCTCCACCGGAAAACACGTCTGTTGTGTCGTACACACCATTAGTGACAGTATTTGTGTCATCAGACAGGAATCTCTTATCAACGCATCTAATTTGTACGCCTCGTAAGTGAGTGAGAGATGCCTCGTTGCCAGATTTAGCTGTTCGTATGAATGTGAATGTGATCACTCCCAAGGAAATGATGAAAACATAATAGTTTGTCACATGCACTGTAACACATGAATGAAACAGTTTCACAACCACATAGTTTCTCCGTGCTCTGTCAAAACATATACTTTTAACGTTTTTGAAGCTGCGTTCCGTTTTGGAATTTTTCACACTTCAACGCCTTTGTTGTAACTAAGTTAATACCCTTTTACTTGTTGTTTTCGTTTCTGCGAGATGTCTATGATGTATCTCGCGTGCTCTCACAGTGAAAGGTCTCTGTTGGATTCCTTTCATGTTAATTTCTTAAATCTGTTGTTTACGGCATAAATTTCTCTTCTAAATTTACTGTGGTGTTTCTGACTATCTGGGAGGAGACTGCGCAGTGAAACATGTTACTTTTACACATAAACAAGAACGATCTGTCACACTACTACACTTTAAAGCACAGTTTATATGTAATTCATGTCACACTGTCTCATACGGAACCTACATCCGCTTTCTTTTATATACTATATATGATAAGATACTGTCATCCCCCTTCCCTTCTGTGTGAGAGTATGCATGAGCAAATGTATTTGTAGTTGCATGCTTGAGGGTAGCAGACAAGCCTGTCTGCTATAGAACAGTAGGACCAACGTCGGAACAGGTAGCTACGCTTTCTAGAAGCAAAGAGGTTTCTATTCTTAGTATGGTCCTGTCCGTCCCTTGTCATGTTGGTATAGGGAGCTGCCTCTCTGGTCACTTCCGTTTGTATTTGTGAAGCACGCTCGGGAGGAGCCCAGGTCAGTCTGTCCGTGGCGAGCGTCTGAAGTGGTAAGATCTCCAGCTAAGTGCGTCTCTGCTAAGTCTGTAGGACACTGGATTTCTTAAGTTCAGCCTATCTGAAAATTTAATCACCTTTATATCAGGTTTAGATCTAAAATATGTTATCTCAAATTGCAACACAGTGTAATTCGAGTGTGAAGTTCAGAATATCTTCCAGTAGTAGCTTTGTCACTACTTTGTGAGTAAAGTGGAACCACGTGTTGATCAGTAACTCTTAACTAAGATCATCAATCTTAAATGCGAATGCTTGTGTGATTATAACGTCTCGTCTTGACAATATTTTTCAATATAGCAACTTTTCTTTATGTTCAACCCACGTGGGGTGTACTTTGTAAGACCAGTACCACGTGCTTATACAATTGTTTGACCCATCAGGTTAATAGTAAGCCGATAGTAACCAGTTCGAGGCTTTTCTTTTGTATATTGCGTTTCGATGTAATTTATTTTAATTATCAAAATTATTGTGGAGTTACACTCTTTGTGTAAGCCAAGTTGACCACGTGAAGCATGTGGTGTCAGCATCAAAGTAGCCCTCAGCTATTCTTTTCGGGAACATTTCACAGAGAGTTAGTATGCATTTAGTATACCAGTGTGTGGTAATTTCATGACGGACAGGATTGTGCTACGAACGTAACTTCTTTGGGTGAAAATTGAATCGGTTGGTTGTAGTTAATTTCCTCTTGGATATGTTTCAACGTTCTTCGTGTGTTAATTTAAGAATGCAGTGTTGTATGTAGTCTCCCAATCTTGGCTCCCTATTTGATGTGTTCCGTAAGATTTAAAAAATCACATTTTCACAATCCTAAATAAGGCACCAGTTTAGTTATGAATCAAGTTTAATATGCTGAAATTTCGATGATCAATGTTAAAAAAAGTTTCCAAATATTAACGGATTTATTTCTTTTTATTTAAATTGTCTTTATATATATATATATATATATATATATATATATATATCATCGGTTATCGTAAGATGAGTACTAAAAGATTATAATTAATGTTAGTCTGGTTGGGAATTTGGCAAGCTAGACTGGATACCTGGTGAAACAGTTGCGCAGTAATGTAGGATTAACTTCCTCAGATAGCTCACAGCTTTTAACCCACTTTTACGGTCCTGAATATCAGCACCCCTTACGCCTCAAATTAATGCAACAACATTACAACAGTTCATCACATTTACTTGCGACGATAACGAACACTTAACACATGACTCATATTCTATGACCAATGTATAGTATGACAACGGCGAAGTCTACAGAAAGAGAACAAAAGTTTCAATGACCGGACGGACGGTACATAATGTTGTGAAAAAATGAATAAATAAAAAAATAGTCCGAACACGTCTCGTCCGCTTTTCAGCCCAACTACGTAACCACTTTTTTCTTTTTTTGTTCGGCATTGTTCGTTGCATATGGTCCGGGGGTATATCACAAGACATCCGTTGAAGTTGATCGTTGATTCCTTTACTCAGTTTTTTTGTTACACAGGGCGAGCAACCCTCTGACCGAACACCCTGAGCTACCGTGCCGGCACCAGAGTGGTGCTATGGGGACTTTCCCTGTTAAGTAGTCACCCAGCTACAATAATCTGACACTATTTTACATGTGTCTGTAGTGATATATTCTCTAGTTAATCTGTTGTGTTCTATCTCCACTTTATAGATAGCTTTATGGATCTCCCGATGTCAATCTTTATTCTAAATTCTTCTTTATTTGCTACAGCTTCGTTTAAAAATTCGATGTTACTTGTTAATTCAGTTTCATCACACTCATCTGTGTTTCATGCAAGGACGCCGATGGCGTCAACGCGTAGCGCCCTAAATGCTAATCCTCATAATCTACCTCACTGAGATTCTCTGGAGCCTGGATTCAAATCTCCGCTCACTCATCCACATTCTGGTTCCGTTTTCTTTAAATCACTTGAAGCATATGCCGGGACTGCTTCTTGGAATTAGGCAAGGCCGATTTACTTACCGATTCTGAGATTGTCACCTTGTCTACTGATTTCGTAGTTGTCAGGTCGTGATAGCTTCCTTCCTTCCTTTCTGACAGATGAGCAGTAAGTTTTTTTTTTAGCAATATCGCTTGATGTGCACGGTTACAGAAGTGCACAGTGGCTGCATATTTTCTCGAACTTCAGTTATAATGCTTAAACATACAAATGCTTCTTTCAAGCGGAATGAAAATCGGTAACTGTTTGCTCTGTATCATTACTCAGAGGTTCACACTTCAGTATTTGGCAGAGGGTTCATATGACCATATTCAGACTATTTCTCCACGTTTCCACTCTAGAATAACACATGCGAAAAGTGAACAGCTAAATCTTTCCACTCGAGCTCTAGTGCCTCTTATCTTACCGTGGTGATTATTTCTCACTTTATAGGAGAAAGTTCACGAAACACTTTGCTGTTCAGAAGAGAAGCTGTGCGATGGTTGTATTGTGAAAAGCTCTCGCGCAAGTCTGTTTCAGTGATTGTGAGCCAAACTCGGTGATGATATATGTGAAACTCTCTCCCTTATTTTTTGATAATCAAAACGAGCTACCCATCTCCGAACTCTTTCGACGTCCTCCGTTAGTCCTGTCTGATGAGGGTCCTTTACTACACAGCCGTACTTCAAAGGAGGACGGCCAAGCGTAGTGCAGGCAGGCCCTTGGTGGATTTGTTCGGCCTTTGAATTACTCTGCTTATAAAACGCAGTCTTTGGCCCGCCTTTCGCACAACGTTTTCCATATGATGGCTCCAATTAGTAATTCGAAATTCCAGTCACCAAACATTCAGCTAATCGACAACATTTATACATGTGTGATTTATTGTGGAAGCAAAGTTTTACGGAATTTTTAGTACCCATCTTTTCTATTGTTCAGGGTCAGTTGCCACTTTTCATATCATGCAGATGCCTGCGAGGGCTCCTTAGATTGTCTCCTAAACAGTTCATATAGATTAAGAACGACAGATGGAGCATGACGCTTGCTTGGGGAACCCAGAATATAGCTTCGGGTTCAATAGATTACTTTAAGCCATTGCTACACATTGTGACTTTTCTGACACGAAATTACCATTCCAGTGGCACAGCTGATGCGATAGCCCGTAGGCACACAATTTGATTAGAGCAATTTGTAAGAAATGGTGTCCAAATCGTTATACGCGGGTCATACGGGACGTAAATAACGTTTTGTTTTGACACGTCACCGTGTCCTCAAACCACCACCACCGCCACCACCACCACCACCACCACCACCACCTTAGACCGATTACTGACCTTAGTTCTCATCCGCTTTTGTTTGGCGGCATCTGTTTTCCAATACGGTGACGTACTGCACAAGTATGCGACTCTAAAATGTTTGACAAAGTTGACGATCTCGCCAAGTGTGAGGGACGCAATGTTATCGGCTTTCCCCAACCCATAGAAATTTTTAGACCGGTAACTGAGGTTTGTTGCAATATGAAAAACGAAACGTTAGTTCGGAAGTAGTGTATCATGATTAACAGCAGGCGGAATAATATTCACGATTAAGATCGCTCTGGTTGGCCCTCAGTGGTGAGTGACGGACTCAAAGCAAGGACTGAAACAAAAATCCAAGGAAACAGGCGTTTCGCAATTAGTGGACTGTACTCATTCTGTCCAGATATCTCAAAAACTGTGTTGTTTGAGACTGATAGTGCAGATCTTGGCTATGAAAAAGTTTGTGCAAGGTGGTTTTCTTGAATTTTATCAGACGAACACAAAGTCAAGCCTATAAGAGCTGCGTTGACATTTGTCAGTCGCTATGAAAAGGATGGTGATGAATTTCTGATTCACAGTGTCACTGGTGATGAAACTTAATACATCGCCTTTCACACCAGAAACAAAGCGCCAGTTAGTGGAATGGCATCATACGCAATCCCTAACGGAAATGAAAAAAAAAAAGAAAACAAAATTTTAGCACTAGAAAGATTATGGCCACGGTGCTTTGGAGTCGTAAGGGTGTGCTGCTGATTGACTATATGCCTAGATGATGATGATGATTATGATGATGTTTGGTTTATGGGACGCTCAACTAACTGCGCGGTCATCAGCGCCCGTACAAAATCCCAATCTGTACACAGTCCAATCTAGCCACTTTCACGGACGATGGTGGAATGATGAGGACAACACAAACACCGAGTCCCAGGGCAGAGAAAAATCCCCAACCCGGCCGGGAATCAAACCCAGAACCCCGTGATACAGAGGTATATGCCTAGAGGTGAGATCATAATTGCAGCAGTCTACTGCCAGAAGCTTTAACGACTTCGCCGCTCCATTAAAAACAAGGAATCCTAACCATTGAAGTCATCCTCCTTCCCGATAATCCACATTCGCATGAGGCGAGAGCTCAGCGGTTTCAGTGGGAAGTCAGTCCGGAGTTAGCCCCAACTTATTCTTCAAACTGAAAGAATTGGTGAGTGGACAACGCTACTGAATGTACACTACTGGCCATTAAAATTGCTACACCAAGAAGAAATGCAGATGACAAACGGGTATTCCTTGGACAAATGTATTATACTAGAACTAACATGTGATTACATTTTCACGCTATTTGGGTGCATAGATCCTGACAAATCGGTACCCAGAACAACCACCTCTGGCCGTAATAACGGCCTTGATACGCCTGGGCATTGAGTCAAACAGAGCTTGGGTGGCGTGTAGAGGTACAGCTGCCCATGCTGCTTCAACACGATACCTCAGTTCATCAAGAGTATAGTGACTGGCGTATTGTGACGAGCCGGTTTCTCGGCCACCACTGACCAGACGTTTTCAAATGGTGAGAGATCTGAAGAATGTACTGGCCAGGGCAGTAGTCGAACATTTTGTGTATCAAGAAATGCCCGTATAGGACCTGCAACATGCGGTCGTGCATTATCCTGCTGAAATGAAGGGTTTCGCAGGGATCGAATAAAGGGTAGAGCCACGGATAGTAACACATCTGAAATGTAACGTCCACTGCTCAAAGTGCCGTCAATGTAAACAAGAGGTGACCGAGACATGTAACCAATGGCACCCCATACCATAACGCCGGGTGATACGGCAGTATGGCGATGACGAATACACGCTTCCAATGTGCGTTCACCGCGATGTCGTCAAACACGGATGCGACCATCATGATGCTGTAAACAGAACCTGGATTCATCCGAAACAATGACGTTTCGCCATTCGTGCACCCAGGTTCGTCGTTGAGTACACCATCGCAGGCCCTCCTGTCGGTGATGCAGCGTCAAAGGTAACCGCAGCCATGGTCTCCGAGCTGATGGTCCGTGCTGCTGCAAACGTCGTCGAACTGTTCGTGTAGATGGTTGTTGTCTTGCAAACGTTCCCATCTGTTGACTCAGGGACCGAGACGTGGCTGCACGATCCGTTACAGCCATGCGGATAAGATGCCTGTCATCTCGACTGCTAGTGATACGAGACTGTTGGGATCAAGCACGGCGTTCCGTGTTACCTTCCTGAACCCACCGATTCCATATTCTGCTAACAGTCATTGGATCTCGACCAACGCGAGCAGCAATGTCACGATACGATAAAACGCAATCGCGATAGGCTACAATCCGACCTTTATCAAAGTCGGAAACGTGATGGCACGCATTTCTCCTCCTTACACGAGGCATCACAACAACGTTTCACCAGGCAACGCCGGTCAACTGCTGTTTGTGTATGAGAAATCGGTTGGAAACTTTCCTCATGTCAGCACGTTGTAGGTGTCGCCACCGGCGCCAACCTTGTGTGAATGCTCTGAAAAGCTAATCATTTGCATATCACAGCATCTTCTTCCTGTGAGTTATATTTCGCGTCTGTAGCACGTCATCTTCGTGGTGTAGCAATTTTAATGGCCAGTAGTGTAATCAGTGGTTCAAGAACTATGCGACAACTGAGTATGCAGAAGGTATAGAAAAACTTGTTAAGCGGTACCGCAAGTGCCTAAATTTGTACAGTGACTACTAGAAAAGTGTCTTGAGTACAAAATGACGTGTAACATATAGTTTCGTTGAATTATATCAAATAAAAATTACTGTAGAAAAAACCCGTTCCTTACTTTGCGAATGAGCCTCGCCAGTATCTATAAATATGGAATCCGTTTGTTTCCATGTCGATAGCACTCATTACTTCGTGCGAAGGAATGAAGGAAGGACTATCTGTGTTCCACTAGAATGGTATTTTCTGTATGCTTGCTGGTTATCCCAGTCGATCGTTTCCTTCGAGGTCTTTCACTGTGTTGAAACACAGCGTACGTTCCAAAGTCTTGGTAAAAATTAATGTTAGTGGCATGGGTCTAAACTTCAGTTTATTATTTTTATTTCCTTTCTTGTGTGTTGGTGTGACTTATGTAACTTTCCAGCCCTTAGACAGGGGAACAAAAAATCTTCTATGCTTAGTTTTGGAGATTCACCAGAAGAGAAAGCGTTGAATGAGAGGCAATAAACAACTTTATGCCCTGGTTTGGACATGAAAACTGTCACGAGCCAGCCGCCGGAATCGCTCGGACAAGAGTGCCGTAAGCAAACGCACGCCACCTGTCAGCAGCCGACGTTAATCGCCAGGTGCAGACGGCGGAATGGCGCCAGAGCTGTAAGCTTGGTAGGCAGGTTAAGGTCCCTACTGCGGAAGAGGGGGCACAAGGCCCTGGTCAGCTTTTGCCTCAGGTTGGCGACATACTCTGCATGACAGTGGAACAGCAGCTTATGGTCCATCCGGACCCCGAAATAGGTGGTCGTCGGGGACCAGGGCACCGGAACGCCCACAATCGAAATATTGCGGAGCAGCACTGGGCGCCGTTTCGTGAAGTAGACCGCCACGAATCATAGTTTTTTTTATGAAAGTCATGTTGGAAAACACCCCGAAAGCATTTCAGTGTATCTTTTAGTCTGATAGCCGTTTCGATATACAGAACCGTCATCAGGGTACGAATACCACCTTAGCATATACGAGGGATGCCCAGAAAGAAATGTACCGGATCTTTTTTTCTCAGACGAAAACAATGCCGTGAATGTGAAACGTTACGTAAGTATTATTTGAAGTCTCCTGAGTGAGCGCACCAAGTTTCCGTCACTTCCGACCGATAGCGTAGCTGCAGATCAGTTTCAAAATGCGATGTACATACAACCAACATGCCGTCATTGAATTTCTCACTGCAATGAAAGGAACTGTAGGGAATATTCACAAATGCTTGTGCAAAGTCTATCGAGCATCAGCTGTTGACAGAAGTACAGTTAGTATCTGGGAACAGAGGGCGAGGTCATCAGAAGTCAGTTCGGTGGAGCTCCACGATTTCCAGCGGTCGGGGGGGACATCCACGGCTGTCACCCCTGACACGTTGCAGCGAGCTGATGTTGTCATTCGCGAGAACAGAACCACTACGACTCGACAGCTGGCGCTGCATCTGTTAACCAGAAAAGGGATGCAGTTATCCGCACTCTTGGATATTCAAAAGTGTGTGCAAGATGAGTCCCGCGGTGTCTAACGGTGGATCACAAACCGCACAGAAAAAAACGTTTATCTACATTTGTTGCAACGTTTTGAAGCTGAGGAGGAGGTTCCTCTAGTCCGGACTGTGACAAATAATGAAACCTGGGTACACCATTTTGAGCCGAAGACAAAACGACTGTTGATGGAATGGCGCCATACCCTCTCCCCACAGAAGGAAAAATTCAAAGCAACTGCTTCCGCCGGTATGGTCATGATCGCCGTGTTCTGGGACTGTGAAGGTGTGATTCTCATTGATGTGATGCCAAGAGGCGGTACCATTAATTCAGAAGCATATGTCAACACATTAACAAAACTCAAGAGGCGCTCTCTGCGATTTCGGCGCCACAACAACCCAGGAGATGCTTTTCTGCAACACGGAAACGATCGGCCCCACACTAGTCTGAGGACTGCTGAACACATCGCAAAACAGAGTTGGACAGTGTTACCGCATCCACCCTACAGTCTGGACCTAGCTCCCTCGGACTTCCATTTGTTTGGGCAATTAAGGGATGCCATTCGTGGAAGACATTTCGAGAACGACGAGCAGGTGATGCATTGGCTCCGCCACCAGGACAAGGATTGGTAACGACAGGGCATACACGCCACTGTTTAGTGCTGGAGGGAGGCCATAGAACAGGATGGAGGTTACGTGGAAAAATAGAGTGCATAGATAAAACACCACTCATTCGTGTGTGTAATTCTCATTGTGTTCAATAAAGAATTGTCGAAGAAAAAAACGCGGTGTATTACTTTCTGGGCAACCCTCGTACATAATCTGTTCCAGTGTATCCCGACACCCACATGTAATACGTTACTGGCCAGTAGATGTCACGAGAAGAGGACGCGCCAGAATAAAAGGAGGTGGGGAGTACTGTGTTGTCAGTAAAGAAGCAGTAACAGCAGACTGGGTCGGACACGAGAGCTCACACTTCATACGCGGACCAGTCGTTGGATGTCACCTGTGTAACAAATCCGTCGCGGTACTTCAGCTCCTCTAAAGCTGTCCATGCCGACTGTTGGTGATTGTGAAGTGGAAACGTGAATGGACAACCACAGTTAAACCAAGACTAGGCAGACCTCATGTGTTGTCTAGCATTGTGGATCGTGGTTGGAAGAAATTACATGAAATCAGCGGGAGGAATCACTCGTTGCTTCCAAAACGCACCAGCAGTCGTCCTAGCACGACGACAATGGGGTACAATGGCTGGGCAGCTCCTCGTACGCCACACATTTCTGTATACAATACCAAGCGGTGCTTGTGGTGCTGAGAAAAACGCAACCGCTGGACAGTGGGTGACAGGAAAGAGTAATCTGCAGGGCTGAATCCCGCTATAGCTAGTGGCAAACTGAAGGAAGTGTTTGGGTGTGGCAAATTCCTCGAGAACGTTACCCACCGTCGTGTCTATTGCTAACAGTGAAAAATTGAGGAGGTGGTGTTACGGTGTGGGGGAGTTTCTCGTTGTTCGGTTTCGGTCTCAGTACACGCTGAAGAAAATTACTAATGCGGAAGGATATGAACTCAATTTACAGCATGTGTGCTGTGTGCAGAGGACGATGATTGCATAAGTGCGACAATTTACCACGTCACAAAACAACATACACTGAAGAGCTTAAGACACTGGTACACCTACCTAATATAGTGTAGGGCCTCCGCGAGCACGCAGAAGTGCCTCAACAAGACGTTGCATGGACTCGACTAATGGCTGAAGCTGTGCAGGAGGGAACTGACACCTTAAATCCAGCAGGGCTGTCCATAAGTCCGTAAGAGTACGACGGGCTGGAGATCTCTTTTCAACAGCACGTTGCAAGGCATCCCACACATGCTCAATAATGTTCACGTCTGATGAGTTTGGTGGCCAGCGGAAGTGTTAAACTCAGAACAGTGTTCCTGGAGCCACTCTGTAGCAATTTTGGACATGTGGGGTCTCGCATTGTGCTGCTGGAATTGCCCGCGTCCGTGGGAATGCAAAAATGACATGACTGGATGCAGGTGATCAGACAGGATGCTTACGTACGTTTCACTTGTCAGAGTCGAATCCACACTACCAGCCGTCCCATATATGTTCCACTGCACACCCCCCACACCATTACAGAGCCTCCGCCAGTTTGAACAGTCCCCTGATGATATGCAGGGTCCGTGGCTTCATGAGGTTGTGTCCATACATGTACACGTCCATGTACTCGATACAATTAGAAACAAGACTCGTCCAACCAGGCAATATGCTTCCAGCCATCAACAGTCCAATGTCGGTGTTGACGGTCCAAGGTGAGGCGTAAAGCTTTGTGTCATGCTGCCATCAAGGGTACACTAGTGGGCCTTCGACGATGTTTCGTTGAATGGTTCGTATGCTGACACTTGTTGATGGCCCATTATTGAAGTCTGTAGCAATTTATGGAGGGGTTGCACTTCTGTCACGATGAACGATTCTCTTCAGTCGTCGTTGGTCCCCTTCTTGCAGGATCTTTTTCCAGCTGCAGCAATGTCGAAGGTTTTATGTTTTATCGGATTCCTGATATCCAAGGCACACTCATGAAATGATCGTACGGGAAAATCCCCACTTCATCGCTACCTCGGACATGCTGTGTCACATCGCTCGTACGCCGACTGTAACATCACGTTCAATCACCTAAGTCTTCATAACTTGCTATTGTAGCAGCAGTAACCAATCGAACATTTGCTCCAGACACTTTTTGTCCCATATATGCCGTGGCGACAGCAGCGCCGTATTCTGGCTGTTTACATATCTCTCTATTTGTATACGTATCCCTATATCAGTTTCTTTAGCTCCTCAGTGTACGTGAGACAATGATTTGTGGACACTAAAATTCGTGAAACCGATTAGTCTTCCCCGAGTCCCGACCTGAACCTAAATGAATACCTTTGGGATGAATATGCGCCTTCTTTGTAGATACCAGCGTCCACTATCTTCCCCGGTTTTGGCACCTGAGGAAGAATGGGCTGCCATTTTGTCACAGACATCAGGCATCTCAATGAAATTATCCCCAGCAGAGTTACAGGCGTCAAAGGCGAAAGGTAGACATATCCAAATTAATGTTCAGTTATGGGTGTCCATATTAGAGGAGCTACTTTTCAAAAAACATTATGCCCCAAAAATAGATTTTCAGGAGAAGCGAAAAACGTACACCGCAAAAAATATTCGATTAATTTTTACGATTTTTACACCACATACTCAGGTAGAGCTGTTGATCAAAATGTGTTCAATACGAGGAACTGCTTTTCATACTTCCAAGCTACGAGCATTTTAGTGATATACCAAATGCGCTTTGTTGGGTTCTGTTGTACAATCTGCCTTTTGATGTAAATTATGTTGGGCGTAATGTGTTTTGATCAGTTTTTAGTGACATAAAATCGGTAAAAATACTTTTATTATTTGAAAATACATTTTTTAGCATTCAGTAAAACATTTTAACACCAGAAGTAGGAACAAAAACGAAACTGTGCATCATTTACAATAAAGTCCACAATAGCCCGGGCGGCGGTAGCCGTGCAGTCTGAGGCGTATTGTTACCGTCCGCGCGGCTCCCCCCGTCGGAGGTTCGAGTCCTCCCTCGGGCATGGGTGTGTGTCGTCCTTAGCGTAAGGTAGTTTAAGATAGGTTAAGTAGTGTGTAAGCTTAGGGACCGATGACCTCGGCAGTTTGGTCCCATAAGACCTTACCACAAACTTCCAAAAAAATTTCCACAATATTTTTCCCAAAACAGGGTCCTCTTCTAAACAATCACAGATAGTATCTTGGGCAATAATTTCGTCACTTGGAAGGCTCTTAGTCTGGGTGAAAAAATCTAATTTTCACTTTCTCTCCAGTTGTTTCCATATCTGAGGGTTAGTAGTTTTTCCACATCGTCTTTCTGTTCTTCTTTCAACCATATCAGTGATGACACTTTGAAGATATCTATCCACGTTTACCTAATGGAAAAAAGCGCTCTGAAGAATCATCAGAATAGTAGGTGATGTTCGATTTGATTTTCACATCAATTAGCCTTTCAACTAACATACATTTCTTCAAATGGATCTTTTTCAGATCACTGATCCCATCTACAGGCCTCAAAATTGTACTTAGTTCCTTGAAATCAAATATTTCGCAGCCTTTCCCTAAAATTGTTGTTTCGTCCACTTCTGTGTAAACATCCTGGTACGTGTTTGGATTCAATATTTCTGAAATTTTACGAAGTTTCTTTTCTACTCGTCCATATGCTCTGTTAGGAGGTAAAAAGGAATGTCCTCGAACTGGAAAGCAGAGAACTACATCAGTCACATGCACTGGAGATTCTTTGAATAACCAGGAAGCAATTGCATGAATAACGTGCTGATTTTTGTTTTGGCCAGCATATCCATCTGCAAACAATCTGAGAAATGTGACAGACGTGTCAATGGTCTATTTCTTTAAGAAATCAGTGATGGCCGCGGAGATTTCTTGTGACCTTCAAACTACCTGCGTTCCATTCCAAATGTAAAATGTAGTTTCTGTACCTGCCACATTAGTCACACAAAAGAAGTAAAGAGGTATCTGTCTTGCATAGTATGCCTCACGAACATATCGTTTTGGGGAAGCTTGTAGCTGCTGTAAATCAAAGACAAATATGAGGCTACAGTCATACGTTTGCTTCATTAATTTGTGAAGAGCTCTAGCTCTTAATTTATGTGACCCAAGTTCAGTCATTAGCTTCTTCTTCGTGTTGATGTCTGTAGCAGTCTTCATTTGGTGGTACATTCTATGGCAGAAACTACAGGTATCGCTTGCTGGAGTTCCAGAACCTAAATTAAATTTCGTATCAAATATTTTCGTATAAAATGTTTTCTTTACTTTCAGATCAGATGCGATTGAATTGTTATACATGAGGGAAAGTTTGTTTATACTCAGGTCACTTGGCAGCTAAAGGCGTTGGCTCTTACTTCTAGAGTAGTGACTCTTCCGTGCTTGTAGATGTGAAATGAATTCAGTTACCTTTTTGCGTTTTGCACTATACTTTCCAGGTTTATGCTCTTCTCCTCTCTTGTCAAGCACTCTTTCACCTTTTTTAAGGCTATAAGCGATGGTATGCACTTTTCTTTGATCAATGCCAGAGAGCTTCGTGAAGAAAGCAGCTCACACAACAACCTCACCACCTTCTGAATAAACCTGAGAAGCATTAAAGGCAGAAATTACGATATTATTTCTCTAGCACGTTTTATCAGAGCATTAATTCATAAATTTGACGATTTTTTTACTTACATGATACTGCACTGTTAGAGCAGTTGGTTTATTTTTCGGATCATTCCCTACTCTCCTGCACTTAGGACTGCTCATATTGAGAAGGAAGGAAAGCCTTTTATCTTGTTCCTTTTTGTCTGGTTTAGCAAACACTACCCTTATAGTTTTGTGTAGACTGTAAACAGGAATCGAACAACAACGAAACTGTCGTACTTTATACTGGCAAGGTGGTTCGAAGCTCATGAGATGTGGATCCTTATCCCGATATCTGATAGTAAAAATATACAAGAAAAATAATTATACAAGTACAAATAGATTGATTTGCATAGCTTTGCAATAACAGTAATTTTATTACTCTTCACTCTTACCTGTTTTCGTACACTAATTACTGTTTTGATCTGCTCTTCATTCGTTTTCTCTTTCCACAATTCATTTCCTCTCTAACAGTCACACATTCACTCGCTTTAATACTGTCTCTCCATCTTAGGACAGCAACGTTATTACCTCTGACATCTATACAGACAGAATGATAAACATTTGTACACAACAATGCTGTATTACAGAAAACGAATATTAACTGGTCATTGTTGGTCAGTTAAAGGGCTTCGCCTAGTCCACCAGTCTTACATTGTAGCCAACACAGCTTATGAAACAAAATAAAGGCAACAGTTGGACTTAATGCAGTTTGATTCAGTCATACCAGAGGACAAAATGCTATTTGTTGCATCTGCTGCTTTTCAGCGCCCTTTTTGAAGGTGTTAAAATGCGTTTGGACACAATCTGATTGCATGAGTGTGTAGAGCGGGATTTCATATCAAACTCAATTTTGTCCACCAGTGGACATAATTTAGCAAAAACAGACATAGTGTCTTATGGGATAACAGCAATCAGTGATTTTATAAAGTTACTTAAAATCCGTCTTGATTGCAAATTTTATTTTTTATTTTTTATTCATATGACCGGTTTCGGTAACTTTAGTGGACATAATGCATTTTCGAAAGTTGCTCCTCTTGATTTCGCTTCAGATAATGTATAAGGCGAATCGTTGAATATTTGCACCCCTTTTCATTTCGTAAGCGATTAAAGTTGCCTAAAGTGCGTTTCCACAAGCTTTGCAGCAAATGGCTGTAGGCATAGGGACATGTAATTTAGTTGTACGAGTAATACTCTTAATTCTTATCAGTCGAAATATTGAAAGAACATTTTTTTATTGGAACGATGTATTTTCTTTTTAGGGGTGTCAGAAAGCTCTTGAAAAGAGGAGTACACCGATGTTGATGATGTTAGTACACAAAATTTTCGCAAACGTATTCGAGACATCTGCTAAAGCTAGAAGGCAAGACGAGGCTCCGTCGTAGTGTCAACCCTTTAACTGTTTGCTTGTACAGACAACAACTGTTCACGTAAAAATTACTGTGTACAATCAAGAGGAAATACGTTTCATATTAGTAGCGCAGCTTTATCTTCTTCCTGCATACATCCTATCCGTCATGGTGTGCTACAAAGACCTGTATCAGTTTTCTTATAAGGTTTATACTCTTTTAAGTTAAAGTACAAAGATTTTAACACACGTACTATATATAGTTGTTGTTTGATAATTATTTACCTTTCGTTGGAGTTTTTCGTTTCTCATATGAACATATTTCGCCAGGCCATATCAGGCATCTCCAGGAGATTCTGCAATAGAAAGAACTGACTGTTACGAACTGACGTAATATCTATAAAAACAGAAAAGTAGGAAACAATCAAACAATGGAAACTCCAGGTAGGAACATCAAGAATGTAGGAAAAGATAGATTGCTACTTACCGTAACGAAGAGGCGTCAAGCTGCAGACAGCCTCGATTAAAAGACACTCACATGTAGCTTTCGGCCAAAGCTTTTGCCAGTAAAGAGAGGACACACACACACACACACACACACACACACACACACACACACACACAAAAGCAAGTACACCTCACGCACACACGACCATCAACTCCAGCATCTCGGGGCGGAGTAAGAATTAGGAAACAGTTTGCTCGTATCGAATTTACAAGCTGATATACACGCATTATAGCAGAAACCTGACGTGTGTCTTTTCAAGTCTATAGTGTTTCCTGTCCCCTCTCCTGATTTGCAGAAATCAGTGCACATTATACCCATTAGGAGCCGTATGACGTATAAGCTTTAACTAGAAGGAAATATATTAAAGTGATTTCAAGGTTGAAGTTCTAAAATGGTGTCTAAAGTACAGGATAAAAGTTGTGAGGCCTTGAACTAATGATGTGCAGGCAGTGGCGTAGCCTTAGAGACTGGTGCCCAGAGCAAACTTCGACTTTATACCCATCCCCTGCCGACAACTACCCATTTCTTGTTTAATGTGCATCGCTGCTTAGTCTGTATATTTTTCTATTACGATCAACGCAGCTTTACAGCGAAGTAGAATTGTACACACCTTAATAATTTCTGTATTATACAAATTCAGAATATGGAAAACGTACAGTCCACAGTTGCATTGCTTGCAACGGCAATACTGTTCCTTTCTCATGGTTTCACTCTTAAACAGTACACGGACGTAACAAACAAAAGAAGAGAAACGCAAAATACGGCACTTATACTATCGTTGCGTACTGAGGAGACATAGATCTCACGGAAATGTTGCTCAATACAGTCCAAACCAAATCTCATGATGATTTCCTTTCATACACTGGAACTCCGTTTCCGTTTCAGCGCCCTTCATCCTTTTCTGGTTTCTTCTATTGCGTTTAGATCTTCTTCTGCCCCCTCCTACTTCTACTTTCTTCAACTCCCTGTCTTTTCCCCTTTCTTAGTTTTTTTTTCGCCAAGCGCTAAAGTGCACCCTCTCGGAAACAGAGTCCCGGGAACGCGCCCCAGCTGCTACAGCCCAGTTAGCTCCCTGTGTGTGGGTGATGTCTACCTCGAAAAAGTGTAGTACCTCACCGTGGTGTCGACTCAGAAAGCAGACAAAACGCCCAACTGCATGCTTTAAGCAACATAAGGCTTATGAAACTGTCTCTTCTGTATTCCCAAAATTTAATTGTTTCTCTGAGAGGGACTTAGGGAACCAAACCTGCATTTGGCGAACGGATTATAAATCTGCCTAAATGTACCAAGTTTATTCCTCATATTTACTGTACATGAGACTTGCTCACATCCTTGTTTTATCAGGCTCCCTATTCGTCACTCAGTATGAACACTGCCAAAATAAGCTGCTAACACTAATTCAGCAAAAGGGATTTTTCTATTAGTCAATTGTATTTGAGATAAGTTTTGTGTCGGGAGATAAACGAATGGTGTAATTACAATTATAAATATCCTTCCAGTGTCATAGATGCTGCTGTCTGTTTAGTGCATGCTGTAGTTCAGATGCAAACTAGTACGACGCTATTTATTTTCCATCAGAAGATAGAACAATAACAAAAGCAGAACCGTGAGATATTAAGTACAATTGTTTAACAGGTGTTCTTACTACCCAGTGATATGTGCCTTTAAAATGGATGAAAGCGTAAAATGAAGTGGAATGAAGAAGGAATTAAGATTCTAAGATGTACAGAAAATGACTCATATCTGGACAGAGATGAAAATCAAATTATTTACGGCATATGCAGCTTCACGATCATTCTAAACAGAAGACATCAGAAGGCATTAGGTCACATATTGCTACGACGAAGCAATGGCGCTTCGGAGGGAAATGAGGAGCAAAGAAATTTTAACTTCTGAACCGCGATTTAAAAAATCAGAAAGAGCAAGTAACAGTGAATGCTATTAAGACTTTTTTTTTCTTGCTTTACGTTTAGAATATTTAAAGGCTCCATGCGCATCACGTGTCATAGTTGTTACTTAAGCGATACGTTCTACTTGAAGTTTAAGTGTTCTTTGGTGAAACTTCGTAAACACTTTAGTTAAAGTTAGCTCGTATGGTTAACAACGTTTGCGACTAACTGAGAGTAGCCAGAAGGAACCTTTAACACCGTAGTGACTTCCAGAGTTTTATGAAATCAATTGGTAAATTAAAGATATGTCCTGTAACGGACCTCGAAGATGAACCCTTGTTTAATTAGGCTTGAAGTTTCATGTTTAGGGAAATTTTTATCGTCGTTATTTACTTATAAGACGAAAACGAATGAAAACTACAACGTTTTGGACGTACGCACATATTTTATTCTTCTGGGTCATGTTAAAAACTTTCAAATCGTGAATTCACTTTGGAAATGGAGCCCATGCTAGAACGCTTTATTTTTCTGATGTTCACTGAGCCCTTGAGAAATATAATCATCCTACACATGGGCAATTTTCTCCTGTAGCTGGTGGCCGACATGTAGTTAAAATGCTGGACACATTATGATTTGTTTTATAAAAGTTTTGTCTTTTAGGGAGGCTCTGCCGAACTCATATATTAGTTTCCTATCCATACCGTTAGAGAATCACAAAGAAAAATCGTATATTTTCCAATAAGTGGAGAAGTTATTGCGTTAAAGAAAATCTGAAAACACTGTTTTAAGATCGTAAAGAGATACGAAATATTAATGTCTTTCACCGCAAGTAAGCCTTTCTGAGTCTAACAGCATTCGTTTCCATTCAGATGAAGTCGGTGGACCTTTAGAATAATTCAGTTGCAAAGATAAAAAGGGAACGGGGTGTCAAATTTTTAAATCCTGTAGCGTGTCTTGTAGAAAAATATGTTGATTACGCAGTAATACTACACATGTTTTATACGATTTTGAAATCGTGTATCATTACCAGCAAATATTAAGCTCCTACTGAATTAAAAAGAAATGCAGGGTTTATGTTGATCGATGTTAATTCAGACAGAACAGGTGATTTGAAGAAATTGTTCATAAATGAAGGAACTTGGAAAGATAAGTAGCAAGTCTATAAATGAAATGTTATCTGTAGACGAGCTGAGCAGACTCAAATGATAGAAAAACTTTTTTCTCTATTACTATTCACACTTTTGTTTTCCTTTATGCTGTACAATTTTTAGAATGTAGAGTTTAACTCATTCATTACTTTCTAGTTTTGTAAGTAGTTCGTATTTCTTTAAATGGGTGGTAAGATATTATACAGCTTGACAAATGTATGTCAACAACACACATCAACCAACTCTTACATGTTAGAAATATTGTAGATTGGAGTTTGGAGCTCAGTTTCTATGCTTAAAGAAAAATAAGAATGGATTAACGATAGGTCTGCCGTTTTGCAAGTACACAAGTTATTGTTTTATCACCCAAACATGATTCACCACAGTTGTGATATCCTCAGTGATTTTTTGACCATTTTCTTGAAATACCTGAAATACATACATACAGGTTGTTTTTGTATTAAGGGTTATGATACATCAAATTTTTTATCATTTAAATATTAATTGCACTTTACCTTTTATTTATTTTGTGTGTGTCCTGTAGCTACAAACCAAAATTAGCAACAGGCCTAAATTAAATGATAAATATAAAATTCAATGCAGACGATTTTATAACATTCCTCATGTTTGTAGATGACATGGTGTGCTAATTAGACCTCTTTTGGTTGGTAGCCACAGGACTCCCAAAGGGTAAGTAAACAGTAAAGTGGACATAACAATTTAAATGAGAACAGAATCTGATTTATCACATTCCTTATCATAAAAATAACGTGTTTGTATGTATTTCAGGTAAATAATAAAACACCCACTGAGGATGCTGCAACTGTGGTGAATCATGCTTCGGTGATGAAACAAAACAATAATTAGTTTATCTTAATTCAGTATTATCGTTGAAACACATTAAAAACAGTTTAGGAACATTATGAGTAATTTACCACTCTCTGACCTCTTGAATTATTGAAACTGTTTCCTCATGATGATAAGATCTACCTGTCGCACCAGTATTTCTTTATACAGTTCAAGAAAAACTTAGTTACCGCAATTCTGCGTATTCCTTGAGAAAGAGACGTTTATCTATAGCACCTGCATGAAAACTGTATAACAGTACCGCCCTTAACGTGTATCAATGACTGAACATAAAACCTCAAGATGGTCTGAGATTTCAGAAGTTGTCAAAAAATAAGTCACAAATATCTGATATTAAATCATTTAATTTATAAGCTATTCAGAATTTGAATCGTTCTTGCGCCTTTGATGGAAAAGTAGCTAGAAATATTGGCCTATGTTAGTTAAAAGAAAGTATATACTCTGCAAATTAAAATGATAAAATCTAAATTTCATGGATTTTTTTTTTTTTTTGTCTTTTGACGAGAGGTTTCTGTCTGTATACAGGAAAAGTGCCAAATCAGTCACATAACGTATTAAAATGCATGCTCTCCCCTCCTCCACCCCCACATTTCATTCCACAGTAGTCTCTTGGTTAGTTATTTCTCTAGTAAGTAAGTAAAAAAGACATACTGTCTTTACAGGTTACCTTGGCAAAGATATTTGGTTGTTTGCAATTATATACGTACTCAAATATCTCAAGATATGCTATAAATTGGTAAATAAATGAAGGGGTAGCAGATATCTATCGATTGTTTGTAGGTTCATATTAACAGCTGCAAGTCACATAGGTTTCGGAATAATCTGAGCGATTCTGCTCAAAAGTTGCTACTCCAAACGTGTAAAACATAGTCCGTAACAGTGTCGTCGTGTACTTATTGATATGACATGCCTTAGTCTGTTTTTCTGACATAGTAATTGATGCTATGACAAAATATGAAGGAGTCATATCTGAAAGGAAAAATACCTTTAATGATGAAAGTCTCTGTTCATCTTAACTTTTTTTCCCTGGAATCTGCTTAGAGCTTGTCCAGACAAAACACGGAAGGATACTTTCAGTGTGACCACTACAAGAGGCCTCCGAGCTTCTCACTAGCCTTAACAAGCAAGATCATTACGCAGTATATTTCGCACCGGGTCGCCGATCCGTATATCTACTGAGGCCAAGTACGACGTCCCCTTGTGTTAATCAGAACACGAGGGCAGAGTCGCGTTGTTACGGAGACGCTCCTCGGCTCGTTACTGGCTACCCGCCGGAGACTTCAGTGCACGATGAAGACACGAACTCGAAACTGTAGAAGCGCCGTGCAGCGGCGTAAAGGAGCCCCTCATTATCACACTTAGCGCCTGCGTCCAGCTCGGCCATTGTCTGGTCGAGGGGAAATTACGAGAAACACGTCCAATTATTGCGGCTCTGTTTAGACGTTTCTTTACTGCGTGGCCAGCCTCGCTAAAGTGCTATAACAAAGGGCCTGCTTTCTTCTCCTCCGTCGGGAATTAGTGAACAGATAACAGCGCGCGGCTGCCTGAGACAGTTACGTGTTAAATGCTGTGTTAATTACTGAGCGAGGCGCCAGAGGAGTTTATTTCTTGCCTTGTTTGTCTTTCGCAGGTGAAACGAAACACATTAGAGATTCCTTTTTGTGAGTGGGTACTCCACATAAAACAGGCCTCAGTTACGGGAAGCACTAAAGAGAGGGGCTAACAAAAGGAACTCTGTGCTTGCTCGCTTTTACATTTTTTTGCTCCAAGGAGCTTTACTCAGTACAAGCCTGACGCCTGGCTCAGAAACAATATGTGAATTTCCCTTCACAGGGGGATTCTGCAAATAGGAACGCTTATTTAAACCTCACAATAGACGCCCACGCAGCAAGAAGCTAAGTTACTCATTGACGTATCTTAAGTGGACAGACGGCATTCTTTAGCAGAACGGCAGCAGGGCTTAGCGGAAACAAAGTAATCACTTGTACAGAGACAAACAGTGCGCTTCTGTTCAGTGGCCGACACAACAAGCATTACGTAAAACAGTGAGCCTTACCGTTAGTATATGACTGAAGCTAAACATATTGGATGACTTTAAAACAGGAAAAAATATTTTAACATAGATAGTATCACTATTTTTGACGAAAATATACTTATTGCGTCTGTCCAGTTGGAATCCTAGTGGAACTTTATCAAAGTACCATCACGCACACGTAAGCATATACTGAATTGAATCACATTTGTACAGCATGAAAGAATAAGAAAATGTCCCACATAACCGCTCGCAGTGTGAAAAACTAAGGGTAGTACGAAGTACATCGTTATACACGACGTTTACAGATATGCAGAGATATCTTAATTTTTGCAATAATCCAGAACATTCATTGAATGATCCGATACTGAATAAACCCACGTCCATCATTGAAATTTATCGGATTCGAATTAAACATAACTCATGTACAGGGACGGTTTTGAGTGGCCATTTACATCTGGGCATGTACTCAGTAGATGTGGGACCTATGTCATGCAGCATAGCAGTTTATTGCTCACAAACATGATATTAAATGTACTATTAAAAATAATGTGGCTAGGCATTATACACAGTATTCACAAACATAGGAATCTGCTGTATTTATGTACACATTAAGTTCACTTTAGCCATTGCGGAAGGCGAACTTCAACTGCATTTTAAATTGCTGCTTTATTTGGATATATTAGTCACCTTTCGAATTTTTATACGATATTTTTCTGTACTATTAACTACTTTTCAAGCCACTTCAGGCTGGTCTTCAGATGGAGGTGCTACAGGAAGATTAAGTGAACAATGTGTGGTCGTAGTGGGTGCACTGCCTTTTAGTATCCATGGCAAATTCATTCTAGTAATATAAATTTTGAAGGTTATACACGCACATACACAGTGTTTGTCTGCACTTTGTTTCGCACTTATTCACACTCACTGTGACTGAGCGTGAAACCAAATGCAGCTAAATACTGTTTGTGTATGTATTGCAAAATGTATATTACCAGAATGAATTTGCCATCGATAAAGCGAAGCATTGTAATCATCAGGACCACAGAGTGCAGTTGCATGTGGTCTACATAATATTCATTTAACACTTCTATCCGATCTGCAATGGCTTGAGAATTAATTAATAATACAGAAAAAACATATCACAAATTTAAAAAGTGACTAGTACATTATACCCAAATAAATCGCTAAGTAAGTGAAGTCTTTATAAATCACGATCTGAATTAATTACGTCTCAGTTCGGAAATGAATTCAATTATCTCCACAGTCATGCCAGTATTCAGTTCCAGAAAATTAATATTTCAGTTTTCAGGCTTTTTAAGGAAAATCTAGCCAATGTAGACAGAAAGATGTTAAATAAGATGAGTGACGAAGGATTTTCAAAGTACAGTAGATCGCTAGCTATATTTAAAATATTAGTGCGACCATAGGCGCTATTTGGGAAAACTATTTGTATTATTCACGAAGGAAAGGAAGATCAGTGTTTAACGACCGCTCGAAGGCGCTGTCATTACAGACGGAGCACAAACGAAATCAACAAACATGAGATGATGAAATGGGCCATATTTCTTAGAAGAAATTGTTCCAGAAATCACCTTAACTGGTTCACAAAAATCACGAAAAATGTAAGTCTGTGTGGCCAGAGGTGGGCCGGATTTCCGCTTTCTGGCGCGTCAGTTTAGAAATTTTACTGTTCGAATTGTGAAGCGATGGGGCACCTATGCCGACGTTCAGAGGGCTTCACTCGTTTCTTATGTGTGTAGTACTCCGTCTTTCCAGTTGAAACTTCCCCTTTGAACAATTTATACAGGACTGTGCTTAAACTGACACACAATATTTTTAGCGCAACGCAATCTGACTTTCAAAAATCCCTACAAAAGAATGGCCCTGACTAACATTAAACTATACCTTTCACAAATCACTAAACCACTTACCTCACAATAATCTTCGTTTCTCCCACTACTGCAATACAGCAAGCGCCACTACTGTCAGCTAAATAAAAGATTCAAACTATGGAAGGCACTAAGTACTGATAGGGATAGTTAGCAAATGAAAGATATTAATAGAGAACAAACAATGTATTTACCTTGATATCATCATATATAAATATAGCAGTTCATGACAAATTACAAATCTTCGCCATCTCTCTCCCCACATCCACCACTGCTGGCGGCTCACCTCCAACTGCGCAACGCTACGCGCTGTCCACAGCCAGCTGCCTAACACTACAATGGCGAGTATTACAACAATGCAAAGCAGCCACAGACTGCACACAGCACAGCCAGTGATTTTCATACAGAGGTGGCGTTACCAATAAAAAAACCTAAACAGCCTACTTACATAGCCCCCATGCTCCCCACAAAAAATTTTACAAATTGGATTGGGCAGTGGCCAATACAGATTTGAAAATTTTTTTTCATAATTACAATAACAAAGAAATCAAATTCACACACTTATTGATACAATGTTGGTCAAAAGCTAAAATTTTCTCACAGTCCATAAAGATAGTCCTGATCATTCATTATAACAGTAATTACAGGTTTTTTTTCACAAAGTCTCATTAGTAAAATAAATTGCACACAGAAGTAGTGGATTTCCATGCAGTCTTGAAGAAGTAGTGTTGTCCTTCCAACGGAAAGACAGTGCTGACTCTTGACATGCTGACAGGTAATGGGTCACAATGGAGCAAACCCACAGCAGAGTCATTCGAAGTTTTGAAGAATATTGGTAGGTAGGTCATCACAGAGCAGACCCACTGTAGTCCTGGTAGAGATTGTGGTATTGGTGGGCCACCAGAGGTGCAGACCCACTGTAGTCCTTGTAGAAATAATGGTATTGATGGATCATCAAAGATGTAGACCCACTGTAGTTCTTGTAGAGATAGCCAGCAGCCATCTGTTGTGACTGTGCAGGTGCACAATCACCATTGAAGAGTCTTGCGGATAATATAGCAAGTCCATAAACCACCACTTGTGCACTCACAAAGTTTTTGAAATTGTCCTTAGAACCAGCAATGCTGTTATCCAGTCCCTTGCTGAGTTATTAACACACGTGCAGCATTGCTGAGTTATTAACACACGTGCAAACACTAACAGTCCCTACTTCTCACATATTGTCCATATACTATGACCAACAGAAACGTATGCAGTGAAATGTAACTTAATTTGAAGAACTGGTGTCTGTACAATTATAAATTTACAACATGAAAATACAATTACAAAGGTACAAAATACATCATTAAAGAACATAACAATACAGATAACATTTGTAGTAACACAGGCTTTACAAAAGAATAGAAATAAACATATACATCAGTGGAATTATGACATGAGTACATACATAAAGGATCACAATAACTTCTGAAACATCAACTTCACACATGAGCATTGAACAGAACAGAATTAATAATGTCTAACATCTTTACAAAGTAAATAATGTATTATTAATGCCAATTATATTCGAGGATAACAGTATTCCTCATCATAGTGAATGTAGCTTAATATTAAAAGAAGAAAAAATTCTATGAAACTACACAGAGACAGGAAGAAAACAAATACACAAGGGTACACAAACACATAGTGGGATAACACCAATAGGAAAGGACAGGGTTCGTTTTCAGTGTAACATTTGGTACTGCAGTCCAACCCAAAACTTCATATATCTTTCCTCTTATTTCATCCTTTGTTTCCACCAAAAAAAATTCTATCTAAGCATGCTTTCTGTATTTATATGTTCACACATTTCTTACCTCAACATTTATTTCCAAGAAAATCCTACCTAAACCTGTTTTCTCAATGCATTTCTTCCAATTCATCGCAACTCATTCTCTTAGAGGCTACCCCCTCTTAAGCTAACTTAAATCTACTGAGCTCAGATGCTAAACTAAGGGACAAGGCAATGCAGCAGCACATAAAACAATTAATATAAACAGCAATAAAAAAAATGGAAAATCGCAAAGCAAGCTACAGTAAATCTAAATTAACAAAAAAAATGCAAAATTACAACTAATATGAGCCAATGTGCAGCAACAAAAAAATAAATCTGGCTTAGCAGAGTAACACAAATTAAAGTTCAGTAGCACTATGCCTGGAAAACAGCAGCTTATATCTAAACATGACATAGCTCAAGCAGAAAAAATAGTACACTAAAGATAACAATGCAGATAAGGGAAATGTATAATCACATCTTAATGTCTAAGTAATTAAAGTGGTGCACCACAACAACTGATTGTAAAAAGAAATATTACCATGTACTTGAAAAGAAAATTATGTGTTACTGTTACTAGTTCCTTCTTATTGTTCTTTCCTTTCCAAGTGCTCCTTTTTTTAAAGAATGTGGATCATAAAATAATTATTTAATAGATCTGTTGACAGAAATATCAAATGAAATAAGCAACTATGAAAAGCAAAGCATAAAAATATCATTCAGTAGTCATGTGACATTTCGTAAGTTAGTAGAAATTCTCTCAACTCTCATAGAAAGACGCTTGTCGTAATCAGGTGTGCAGATGTAAAAATATTTCTCGTCATTTCATTAGGCATTTCAGTAAATATCATAAATTACGAGCTCCACAGTATGCTTTCAACAAGTAAATGTCAATAGCGAGTATAATGGAAGTAATGAGGGTGTCGCATTTGCAACATTTTCTCTAAAGGAATGTCAATGGCGAGGATAAAGGCCTGCCTTTTTTTTCTACCTGTGCTTCCGGAAAGGCAAACCCTAATGGCTTGTTCTCCAGGTGTTTGACACAGCTGTGTGCCCACGACGCATTACGTGCAGGTGGTCACTTAACTTTCTTACGGAAATATTTACGACAGCAGTTTCCGCTACAGTGACAGTCTCACATAAAAATATTTCACAGGTCAAGAATTAGCGTTGCAAATCTGTAGAAACAAAATCCTATAAATATAAGTGTCCAAAAAAAATTTTCGCCGGCATTGTGATACAGTCACGCATTTACACACACATTTCATAACTCTTAAAGTACGATTCTCGGTTTCCAACATCCTTTTTCACAAGTCAGCGTCCCTAACCACTATTCATTACTCCTTACCTTATTCGTCGACACTTCTTCAATATTGCATCATAACAGATAAGTATCATAATCAAATAACTCATATAGCATCAGCCTATTAATCATAAACATACCTCAGCAGCATAATACACATCGTCGTCGTAAAAATAACATCATAACACATCAGTCAAATCTCAAAATCGTCGTAGCTTCCTCCAATAATTAAAAAAATTCTCTGCTCATGTCAAAAGTGTCATCTGCCTCAAACGTACTTTAAAAATCATGAATCCATACCAAATACATCATTCAAAGCTCTCATAGTATCACAATGATTCCGAAAAAATATGAACAGTTTACAAAGTACAGACAAAATACAGTTTCATAAGTGTGAAGTTATCCAACTGTGTAATTACGTAAACATCTGTCACTGATATAGTAAAATAAATGTTTGTCTCTCTCAGTTAAATGATCAGATAGCTGTGTAATTTGTGTGTTAGAGAAATATGGTACCGATGTGTAAAGTTGTATAAGCAAATACCATATTAGCTAGGGTTCCTTGTGCTTGCCAAACACATGGTACACAAAGTAGGCGTGTACCCCCCTGAGGATTAATGTAATTATACCCTCAGGTGTTACAGATTACAGCAATAGAATGAAATATATCACGGAAAACTTTCTTTGCAATTCAAAAATCTTGAAAAATAAATGGCTTAAGTACAAAATCTCTCAAATGCGTGTCCTGTAGCGCTAAATGTGCGTCTTGCTGTAAGATAATTCTGTGGAAGTGTCGTACTTATCGTCCTCCGAAAGCTAAGTTCTGCAGAAGTCAATGTACTTACCTCATAATACACAAAAGTGAAATGCTTTGCGTATAAATGTCTTAGTTATTACGCTTATTGCCGTGATGAGGAAAGTACTTTGCTGTAACGTATTGTTGTGCTACGGGAAAGGCAGTCTCATTGTAGCTATACCACAAAAGTTACTACTAAAACCTGTTTTACTTTCCAGAATAAAACAGAAAACTGTGCAGATATAAAACAGAAACACTGCAAAAGCAACATTGTAAATTGTCACTCATTAGTAGCGTCGTGATAAAATCGTGTAGCTGTCACATAAACCAAGCACTGTGCCATCTGGTATCTCACTGAAAGTACTTCAAATCCAGAATATATTTTGAAGTAAACCAAAATGTTGCATTAAAATCTCATTAGCAGTACTGGTAACTGTTCTAAGTATGCAATCCTTATAGTCGTTCCATAATCGTGCAACTAACAAGCAAGAATGTACAACTAACAACACTGTGTCGTCTGTTCATTATAACAATGCATTCGTAATTTCTGTTTAAATAAGTTCTCTTGGTTCTTGACTGGATATTTCACTTCAAACATTGTTACATGTTAACAGATTCTAAATCTGACAAAGCATACTAGAAATGTGAAGTGAAAAGTTTTATGGCAAAGACAAAGTTAAAAAGCAGATTATCTTTCAATAAACGGTTTTACATGTGAAATGTGATGTAAACCTTTACTCTTCCTAGTACGCACAGTTTCAACTTCAACGCAATTATCATGTGGTGTACGTCGGATTCTGTAAGGTCCATTGTAAACTAGAAAGAATTTGTGACTCAAATGTTTCTTCTTATGTGACAATGAATGAGCTTTAATGAGAACCTTCTGACCAATATACAATTTCTTTGCATTTGCTTTACCGTGTAGTTTTCTCCTTTTGTCTGCTGCAGATTTTATATTTTTAAGAGCCAAATCAATTATGTCTTTGTGTCGAAGTTTACGTGTATTTGGGAAAGGTACAAGCTCTCTGACTCTGTTCGGTGGTTCTTCATTCTTTAGTACAAGAGTAGGTGGTAAAGCAGTGGAATCATGAGGCATTTCATTCAGCACATTTTGAAATAAGTGTAAATATCTGTCCCAATGCTGATGCTTTCTGTGACAATAAAGTCTGCAAAGCTTATTGATTTCTTTCATAATCCGTTCAGACGGGTTGCAATGTGGTGAGTACAATGAAATAAAAACGGGTTTGATTTTATGGTTGCGAAGCATGCGTGACCAAACAGCAGATCTGAATTGCGGTCCGTTATCTGAAATGACTTTACAAACGTGTCCAACTTCACGTAAGAAATTTTTAACAAAGGCGTTGGATACAGACCGTCCAGTGGCTTTACGTAACGGTGTGAAAGAAACAAATATTGAAGTAAGTTCAACAGCGACTAGAACGTACGAAAATCCATTAGATGTTCTGACAAGCGGTCCCAAGAGATCAACAGCAGCAAATTCTTTTAATTTAGAAGGAATGATAGGAAACAGCGGAGCACTATGGGAGATAGTAGATGGTTTCGCCTTTTGACAAAGTTTACAAATAGACAAGACTCTTCGAATTCTCTTTTCCATATTGTTAAAATAACAAGTCGTTCGAAGAATATGATAACATTTTCGTGGGCCAAAATGTGCGTAACTGAAATGAATGTACCAAATGAGCTTATTAACAAAATCGTCTGGAATGCAAAGTACCCATAGCTTGTCATCAACAGTGCAGCGTTTGAAGACTATGTTGTTTCTAACCAGGTAATAATGCCGAATCTGAATGTGTGTCTTTTCATGCCATTTGCTTTTGATGTCTCTCCAAATCGGATCTTTATCTTGTTCATGAGCAATGTCTTTTAAAGATGTGGTGATGAAGTTTTCAAAGGCGACTTTCTGAATGTAAAGAATACTGAAATTTTTCTCGAGGTTGCCTTCTTTGTTACTTTTCTCAAGCCCAGCCGGTGCGCGTGACAGTGCGTCCGCAACAATGTTCTCCTTGCCGGGAATGTAGACTATTGTGAAGCGGAATTCTTGCAGAAACAATGCCCAACGTTTTAACCTGTCATGATTTAATTTTGAAGACATAAGAAATTGTAATGCACGATGATCACTGTATACTTTTACGTGCTTACCAGAAAGAAAGAAACGGAATTTGTTAAATGCCCAAACGCTAGCTAAAGCTTCTAATTCAGTAACGGAATAATTTTTTTCAGATTTTGTTAGCACTCTGCTAGCAAAAGCAATGGTTTTCTGAACAGTAGTGTCATTTTCTGTGGCTTCTTGAAATAAATGGGCACCAAGACCGACTTTAGAAGAATCCGTGCTAAGGCAGAAATCTTGTGACAGATCTGGATGAGCTAGTATTGGCGCGTTAAGTAGCGATTCTTTCAAAGAATTGAATTCCAACTGTGCTTGTTCGTCCCAGTTCCAAATAGTATTTTTTCCAGTGAGAGAACAAAGTTTTGGTGTAACAAGAATTTGCATGTTCAGAAAACGACGGTAAAAATTTACGAGACCTAGAAAACTGCGGACTTGTCTTTTTGTGGATGGAACTGGAATGGCTCTGATTGCTTCTAACTTTTCGGGATCCGGCTGAATGCCTTCAGAAGAAATAATATGTCCCAAAAACTTCACTTTTGTCCTACCGAATTCAGACTTTTCCAAGTTAACTGTAATTCCAGATTCTGCAAAAATACGTAACAAACTGTTGAGGATGCGATTATGTAGTTCCCATGAAGCTTCTGCTATTAGAATATCGTCCACATATAAGGTGATGTGACGTTTTAAGAACTCAGGTAATATGGAATTTAGCCCGCGAATGAATGCTGCTGAAGAAATGTTCAAACCAAAGGGAAGTTTCCGAAACTGATAACAAACGCCGAAACAAAGGAAAGCTGTGTATTTTCTACATTCTGGATGAAGTTCGATCTGATAAAAGCTGGATCTGAGATCAATGGAAGACAACACTTTTACACCATTAAAATTTTGAAGAAGTTCTTCTATCGTCTGCGGCCTGTCTGTTTCAGGAATAATGATAGTATTGATTTGTCTCGAATCCAAGACAAGCCTGATCGATCCATTTTTCTTCTCAACAACATGTAATGGATTGTTGTATGAGCTTACTGCAGGCTCAATAATGCCCTCGTCGAGCATAGATTGTATTTCTGTTCTAACACGGTCCCTATAATGTGCTGGAATTACATATGGTCTAACACAAAATTTAGTATACTCACGAACACGAAATTGGTATTGAAATCCCTTGATTGTTCCTGTTTTATGAGTAAAAACTGTGGAATGTTCTTGTAAAATCTCAAAAAGGTCCTGCCTATCAGTGTCATTACAATTCTCAATTGTTTGAATTTTATTCTGAATTAACTTATTAGTGTCAAATGCGCCGTCGACATCATCCCTGTCAGTACTTGCAGAGTGATTGTTAGTGTCTAGTTCCGTAGAAAATTCCGATCTGTTGTCTAACAGAAGGTAAAGCCGATTGATTTCTTCGTCATGGTTTGAGAGCCAATCTTCAAATTTCAAAGCTATTGACTTACCTTCTTTCTCTAAACTTATTTCAGCATCGTGAAAGTTTAAGATTGCTTTGTATTCATTCAAAAAGTCTACTCCCAATATAATTTCCGTCGACAATAATGGAACAATGAGAAAGTTCATAGAGAAGCTGTGGCTTTGACAAAAGAATTCTAAATTGGTTTGTTGGCGTACATCTACACTTTTTCCAAAGATTGCACCTTGTAATTTAATCTTACGTAACGGAAGTGTGGGGCAATCGTTCGATTTGTTGCATTTACTAAAGGCTGTTTCACTGATTACTGAAATGGGACTGCCAGAGTCAAGTACTGCCGTAAATTTTACATCATTTACTGTGATGTGAATCACAGGATATGCAATGTTGTTATGTTTTATGTCGTGTTCCTGGAGTAAGATGTCCCTAATGTCTTCCATTTTTACGTAATTACTAGCTACGGCAGCTGCGTCGTCAGTTTCATAAGTATGTTTTGTGGCTGCTAGCGGTGTGAGTCATTGCCTATTGTCTCTTTGTTGGCGCGCGTCGTTATTGGGGTTTGGAGACCTAACTTCTACAAATTCACCGTGACGAGAGGGCCCTGCTCTGTTTGAATCCCGCCAGTTCTGATGCAATTCAGGTCTGTCGTTACGATCACATCGTCTGTCGTCATGTCGGTATTTCCTGTAGTTTCTTTCTTGTCGGTTAAGTGGTGGAGAATTTCTCCCTGAATCGTAACTGCGCGCTGGACCGTTGCGTCTCAAGTTATTCTGTCTCCCGTAATAATAATTGTTTTGGTTCCCATATTGTCTGTTTCTCTGATTGTCTCTGTGATAGTCATTACCGCGGAGAGGTGATCTTTCCTTGTAATTATTACTACTCTGCCAACGGTTGTCATACGGGTGGTGTCTGTTTTGGTCACGATATGTGTTGTGAGAATAGCTTTGTCGTGTCCAGTTATTATTTCTTTCATCGCGGAATTGCGACGGATGTGATCTGTAATTGTTGTGCTCCTGCGTTCCGCGATTGTCAGTGTCAATTTCCAGTTCTTGTAACAGTCCCTGAAATGCTTCAATGTCGTCTTTGCAACGTCCTGCCAAAATAATGTGTCGTAAATGTTCAGGCAATTTGATTAAGCAAATGCGGATAAGTTCTGAGGGGCTGTATGGGTTTGACAGGTACTGATTCTTGTGCAACATGTCTTCAAAATATTTCATAAGACTGGAAAATTCAGATTGTTCGAAACGTTTCATCATTATGATGCTTTGTTTTACTCGGTCTTGTGTGGCCTGAGACCAATATGCTGAGAGGAAGGCATGGTAAAACTCTCCTTCACTGTGGCAATCGTGAATGACCGACCGCATTCTTACAGCTGGTTCATTCTCTAAGTAGCCACACATAAATTCTAATCTGTGCTCTAATGACCAGTTGGGAGGAAAACAATGAGAGAATTGATGGAGCCATGCTTGTGGATGAATGTCGTTGCCAGAATTCTTAAATGTTTTGAATTTACGTGTAGTAATGAACAGCTTATAGTCAAAGTCATCATGTCGGCGAGTCGCATATCGGTCATTGTTACGTCGTTTCGGCGGTTCCATTTCAAAATTCGGTGCACCTTGCCAATTTCTTTCATAACTTCCGAAGTGTCCTGTGTTATTATTTTGTGGTTGTTCCGTATTTCTAAGTCCCTCTTCCCGTATTGGAGCGCGAGTGGCCTCTGAAATACGTAATTCTTGTATTACCTGAGTCAACTGATCTTGTACTTCCTGGATTTCTCTTTGGTGTTGTGTATTAATTTGATTCTGATTTTGTTTGAATTTTCTTATTTGTTCATACTCTTCTGTGTCAGTGAAGGCTACGGGTCTTGTGTCATTCAGATCATCATCTACCTTTGTAGATAAGTTAGTGAACTGATCCGAAAGTTCGGCTGCTTTCTCCGATAGTGAACACATTTCCTCAATGTGTTTTTCTGAACCAAGTTTCAGAGTGTCCATTTGTGTTGAAATCGAATCTACTGTGTTCTTTAAGTTTTCCTGAGTTTTTGCAAGTTGCGTAACCGAATCGGTAGATGCAACTGAGTCAAATTTAGCTTGCAAGGTCTCATGATTTTCATGAACAATAATTTGCAGTTCTTTTATGGCTGCTTCGTGATTCTGTAATGCATTTTCATGCCGCGAAAAAATAGGTTGAAAATGCTCACAAATTTGTGTTTTTACGTCATTACAGACTTTTTGACATTTCGATTCAATGTTATGTAACTCAGTAGTTAAATCTTCACGCGTTTGTTCAAGAGTTTGTTCCAATGAGTCTAACTTTTGAAGCTGTTGCTGTGTTTGTCTCTGATTTTGTTCCAGTGTGTCTAACTTTTGAAGATTTTGTCCCATTTGTTTCTGATTTTGTTCAAGTGTTGTGTCTAACTTTTGTAGCTTTTGTCCCATTTGTTGCATTAACTGTAATAACAATGCACTGGTGTCTGAAACATGTTCCTCAGTGCTTTTCGGCAGTGAATTTGCACCGGCAACATTCACATTTTGACAAGCGGAAAACGTGTCTTGACTCATTTGGGAAAACGGTGAGGACGCAAAACCTGAATCTACAGTATTTGCAAAATTGTGTCCTGTCATTTCGGATTCCTGAGGCGAGCTATTGCCGACCGATCGATCGATAATGCTTCCCTCTTCACTAATTGTTTCACTGCCTACACCATTGTTTGCCGCCCACTCCATTTCCCTATGCACAATTACCAAATTACTACTTTGAACATCAGTTAATTCATTACTCGGTGGCGCTAACACACTGCTTTCATTTTCACTGTCATTTCTCAGTTTACTTTGGAGCCTAGTATTACGTTTTTCACACGCCATTATTGTCACAGTATTTCACACGACAACACAGAAAAACACAATTTGAGGATCAAAAATAAGAGAACACATTAACATAGCACTGAACATAATATCTAGTTAATTGCAGCTGCGAAATACTTGGTGCAAATCTACATGCATACCACAACTGTTTTACTGTACAACAATGAAAGTCTGCAACTACAAAGGAGATTTTCTCTACAATTACGCGCTAGCAATAAACAAAATCTACACTAATTACACAAACTACAACAAAAAATCAGAAGATTCCAGTGAGGTATCCTCGGCTAGGGGTCGACATATGAAACGTCCCCTTTGAACAATTTATACAGGACTGTGCTTAAACTGACACACAATATTTTTAGCGCAACGCAATCTGACTTTCAAAAATCCCTACAAAAGAATGGCCCTGACTAACATTAAACTATACCTTTCACAAATCACTAAATCACTTACCTCACAATAATCTTCGTTTCTCCCACTACTGCAATACAGCAAGCGCCACTACTGCCAGCTAAATAAAAGATTCAAACTATGGAAGGCACTAACTACTGATAGGGATAGTTAGCAAATGAAAGATATTAATAGAGAACAAACAATGTATTTACCTTGATATCATCATATATAAATATAGCAGTTCATGACAAATTACAAATCTTCGCCATCTCTCTCCCCACATCCACCACTGCTGGCGGCTCACCTCCAACTGCGCAACGCTACGCGCTGTCCACAGCCAGCTGCCTAACACTACAATGGCGAGTATTACAACAATGCAAAGCAGCCACAGACTGCACACAGCACAGCCAGTGATTTTCATACAGAGGTGGCGTTACCAATAAAAAAACCTAAACAGCCTACTTACACAGTATGTCCCTGATTCTGTGCGCAATGTGAATTAATTATCAGATTATCATAACCTTCCATGGACAAGAATGAAATAAACTTTTTACATTGCCAAACCTTCTCTAAATTTTCTGTGTGAAATTTTCTAGGCGCTTCAGTCCGGAACCGCGCTGCTGGTACGGTCACAGGTTCGACTCCTGCCTCGGGCATGGATGTGTGTGATGTCCTTAGGTTAGTTAGGTTTAAGTAGTTCTAAGTTCTAGGGGACTGATGACCTCAGATGTTAAGTCCCATAGTGTTCAGAGCCATTTTTTTGACAATAAATGACAAACAAAGGGGAAGTGTCGACTGACGTGCATACCAGTTTTGCACACCGCAGGAATCCTTCAGTTGCGCGATTATCTTCGAAAACACACTCTAGGCACATTCTGTGTATTCAGCTAATAATTAATTTTGTACCTTTCAGGCGAAGACTTCGTTGTTATTGCTTTCTGGCATCGGGTATGTGCTCTACAGTGGTTTAAGGAAGGTAATACAGTGACCGAAAAAGAATCGCAACACAAATAATTAATTAACTAGGCATAATGAAATTTCGGAAATACATGTGTCTAGCTAACGTTGAAGGATCACAGGTTAACGAAAGTGCAAAGTAAGCTATTGCAAATGTGAAATGTTGGTACATTAATAACCGCTGTAACCGGCAGACTGTCGAAAGCGAGCATGCAAACGTGAATGTCGTACGGGTGCTGGAGGTTTTGTTTGTGATATGGAGTTCCATACCTATTCCACTTGGTCAGTCAATACGAGGACGGTTAATGCTGGTCGTTAATATGTAGGAGTAGTCGTCCTATGATGTTCCATATCTGCCCGACTAGTGACAGATCTGATGATACAGCCAAGGCAATGTGTCTGCATTCTGAAGAGCACGTTGTGTGACAACAGCGGTATGTGGACGAGCGTTATCCTGTTGGAAAACACCCCCTGGAATGCGGTTCACCAATAACAGCACAACAGATCGAATCACCGGACTGACGTACAAATTTGGAGCCAGCCTCGTGCTGTGTTACGAAATCGCACCTCCAATCACATAAGTGTAGGCGCAGTATGTTTAGCACGCAGACAGGATAGTTTCATGCACTCAACTGAACTCCTAGTAACCAACACACGGCCGTCACTGGCACGGAGACAGAAACAGATTTCATCAGAAAACACGATAGACCGCCACCCTGGCCTCCAATGAGCCCTCGCTTGACACCGCTGAAGCCACAAATTGTGGTGGTTTGGAGTACGCACGCTACACGGCGTCTGTCTCGGAGATGTCCTTGGAGTAAACTATTCGTAATGGATCGTTGTGTCACTGTGGTGATAACTGATTCTCAGATTGCTGCTGTAGATGCAATAATACGCACCTGAACCATACGCCGAACACTATGGTTTTCACTCTCGGTAGTGCCCGTGCCAGTCCAAAGCACAGTGTTTTTGCGAGCGTACATTCCCGTGGCCACCGCTGCCAGCAATCATGTACAGTGGATACATTGCTGCCAAGTTTTCTATACTATAGCAGAAGGAACATCCAGCTTCTCGTAACCCTATTACACGGTTGTTGTTGTTCTGGTCTTCAGTCCTGAGACTGGTTTGATGCAGCTCTCCATGCTACTCTATCCTGTGCAAGCTTCTTCATCTCCCAGTACCTACTGCAACCTACATCCATCTGAATCTGCTTAGTGTATTCATCTCTTGGCCTCCCTCTACGATTTTTACCCTCCACGCTGCCCTCCAATACTAAATTTGTGATCCCTTGATGCCTCAGAACATGTCCTACCAAACAATCCTTTCTTCTGGCCAAGTTGTGCCACAAACTTCTCTTCTCCCCAATCCTATTCAATACTTCCTCATTAGTTATGTGATCTACCCATCTAATCTTCAGCATTCTTCTGTAGCACCACATTTCGAAAGCTTCTACTCTCGTCTTGTCCAATCTATTTATCGTCCATGTTTCACTTCCATACATGGCTACACTCCATACAAATACTTTCAGAAATGACTTCCTGACACTTAAATCTATACTCGATGTTAACAAATTTCTCTTCTTCAGAAACGCTTTCCTTGCCATTGCCAGTCTATATTTTATATCCTCTCTACTTCGACCATCATCAGTTATTTTTCTCCCCAAATAGCAAAACTCCTTTACTACTTTAAGTGTCTCATTTCCTAATCTAATTCCGTCAGCATCACCCGACTTAGTTCGACTACATTCCGTTATCCTCGTTTTGCTTTGTTGATGTTCATCTTATATCCTCCTTTCAAGACGCTGTCCATTCCATTCAACTGCTCTTCCAAGTCCTTTGCTGTCTCTGACAGAATTACAGTGTCATCGGCGAACCTCAAAGTTTTTATTTCTTCTCCATGGATTTTAATACCTACTCCGAATTTTTCTTTTGTCTCCTTTACTGCTTGCTTAATATACAGATTGAATAACATCGGGGAGAGGCTACAACCCGGTCTTACTCCCTTCCCAACCACTGCTTCCCTTTCATGTCCCTCGACTCTTATAAGTGCCATCTGGTTTCTGTACAAATTGTAAATAGCCTTTCGCTCCCTGTATTTTACCCCTGCCACCTTTAGAATTTGAAAGAGAGTATTCCAGTCAACATTGTCAAAAGCTTTCCCTAAGTCTACAAATGCTAGAAACGTAGGTTTGCCTTTCATTAATCTTTCTTCTAAGATAAGTCGTAAGGTTAGTATTGCCTCACGTGTTCCAGTGTTTCTACGGAATCCAAACTGATCTTCCCCGAGGTCGGCTTCTACTAGTTTTTCCATTCGTCCTATTACACGATCTCGTTCAAATTCAGTGAGGTGCTGATAATGGCATCTTATTCGCCTTAGGACATTCTTGGCTAACATCAGCTCACCACGTCCAATCCCAAAGGTAACAAACCATTCACGATCGTCACTGGGCGTATTTAAACCACAACAGGTTTGCATCGCCATAGTCGCGTTGCTAGCACCACTGGCACGAAACCTGAAATAGACATCATCTTTTAAGTGTAGAAAGACGCCTACCAACTTTCGTTTATGTAACACAACTCCTTATTTTTTTCCGTCACTGTATTTTCGTTTGCCACTAAGATGCTTCTGTTGAGCAAAGATGCTGTTACCTGATGAAAGGTACAGAGTCTGTAGGAAGGTAGATATTAATGAAAGATATAGGGCAAATAATGTTACATACAGAAGTATGTAATTGCTGTAGTATTATAAACCTCGCATTCAGTACAAAGACAGCTGAAATTTAAATATTTCCATCGCCATATGTAAGTAAGACAATCACAAGATTTTGAGAAAATTATCAAACTCACCTATAAGACATATAATACACAAGTACTTATTCACACAAAATCTTTTTTTCTAATGTTGTGTTATTCCGTAATTTATTTGAATGGTGATGTAATCAAATTTTTGTGGTAAATATGACGACACTTACCAATAAATTCATTGCTTCGAAAAAGGTTATTAAAAGAACAAAAATTACCAACTCATGCCTCAGTTACTAGGTTAACTCCGTGCTTGGTGCTCCAGAGATGCTACGCCTCGGAAGACAAATACATTTTCAGCCTCGTCACCGTATCAAACAATGCTAGCGTCACAAATTCCACATTAAATACTTTCCCATCTGATTGCTAATTGTATCATATCTAATCATAAGATACTCCACATAAATATACGTCTATGTTAAGGGCTCAGCACTGGTTCTAAAAAAGGACGCCATTCCATTTCAAATAAAACGCTCATTCCTCAGTATCTCGACTAATAAGATTCTAAAGCAATTAAAAGTCCAAATAAATAGTCAGTTCCCTCACAGTATTACACTTCAGCAATCATGTTCCATATCTGTGTATGGAGTGTTACGACAGTGCACGTGATGTGGAAGATTCAGTACATTATGCACGTGGCATGATATTTTAGTCTTCGCTGCTTGGTTCTTCAAAGCAAACCGGTAGACAGTGCCATGTTCGACATGGACACTTAAGTAAAAACAATGAGCCATGTCGCTACTCTGGCTTTCGAGTAAAACACACTTAAAAGCCACATACGAAAACACCGTTTCATAATATTTCTTACAACATTGTTAACATTAAGAAACACACAGTTACGATTAAATTTGCCTTCAAGTGAGTACGTTTTTGGTAGGGAATAGTTCTGACTATTAATCTAGAGCTGCCAAGATTTATAGATAACTGGACCATGTTCATCTTACACATTTTCATGCAAAAGTTTTCAGGTAAATACAAATAACTGACAGTAAACCAAAAAATGAATGAAAACTCAGCATTTGCTTATATCAGAACTGAAGTTGTTGGTTTACTTATTTTTGTAGCCAGTAACGAATCTCTTGTCGTCTTCATTAATTTCATCAAAGGATGCAACTCATAGGCGCTGGCGCGCTTTGGTTTCCGTCTAACTAAGCTCATGCTTTTCCAGTCTTCAATGACACTCATGGAGTATATGAGTTTCATTACCATCCAATGGGTATATTGTGTACGAAAGCTCTAAATCTGCAGCCATTTTACTTTACGCAAAAACAGTTAAATGACTTTGAAGCTATATGCTGAAATTGCCCTTATGTTTCATTACAATTAAAAGTTAAAAATAATTAAATATAGAAATATGCAATGTACTGTTGTGTTTTTTTATTTACATCGTTTCCGAAAGCACTGTTAACTTGAAACTCCAAATCACTCTCGTTGACGTTCAATACTTGATTTACTTGGTCCATGATGTTACTGAACAAGGACATCGAATTTCTCAGAAGTACACTATACTTCAACATATTAAGAGGAAATACACAATTTTAGGAAATGGTCCGCTTTTTTCCTGACAGATTTATTTTTGCAAACTGAAAATTATTAAAAGTAGAAATGGTCCACAGTTTTACTCAACCGTCTATGTCATCCAGACGTCGAGACTTCAACTTTCTCACTGAATTCATCCCAAAGACTGTGTATCTGTGTATTTTCGGTATATATATATATATATATATATATATATATATATATATGTGTGTGTGTGTGTGTGTGTGTGTGTGTGTGTGCGCCCGTGAGTGGCATCGGAAGGGGAAAAGGTAGGTGAAATGATAGAATTTTGTGTGTACGGATTATGAAATGAAGGATTAGATTTTTCACTCACGAAGCCCTCTTTATCTGCTGTTTCTAGTGGAATGGAACAGTGGTTGGAGGTGAACACCTATCCAGTTCACATACGGGTATGCCTCAGTAATAAGCATCAGACGTACTTAGAGTCTTGCTAGCAACGTGCTAATGGAGTTTCTGAAGTCGGCAAAGAGCGCACGTGCGTGGGAAAAAAGAACTTGCAAGTGCTTAACGCCAGAGATCATTATCAGCTGATCTTAGAGCTGCTCCACTAAGAGGCGGGCAAACGGGGCTGGAGCGAATGAATGGGCGGTTACTGATGGACGCTAAGAGAGACGGGCGCGCTACACGGCAATTGTTTCCCACATGGGAGAAGAGGAAAACCAACTGAGCGCGATTTCTGTATTGGCGAAAACAATTTGCAGCAGATTATCAGCATAACACTGGTGAAGGCCACTTACCGAACCCACTGTCAAGAACAAGGCCACGCGAAACATCTACCACAGTAGCAGCAGGGTTTAACGTTCCGTCTAGGACTTTAACAGCTTTATTGAGGAATTATTGGGCCTTTTGGCTGTAATTTACCGTAGAATTAGGTAAGGAACTCACAGAACAGAGTATTCATAACGAAAATGGTGCCTCACTCAACCCTTAGTGCGCCTAGTACATGAATGAATAATCTGTTCGCCTTCGTAACTTACGCACTTTGCTGCAGTGGCCGTAGATCCGAGGCAGCTAGTTGTTGTCCTGGAGGTTGTAAATGTTTCAGTAGAACCGTTATGACCCGATGGAGTCAGAGTAAGTAGCATAAGCTCCGAATTGCAAGACATTATTCCAATCTCTACGCAACGTCTCATGGAAAGAGGGCATGAAAACCTGTTGATGGTGGTCCGCCCTCCGGATGGATGTATGGAGCTCGGTGGCCCCGTTGGTGCTATTAGAGAATAATAGGTTGCGTGTCGGTGCCAGATTTTACAGATGTCACTTACTGAACTACAACACACAATACAAGCAGTGTTCATCGTGATTCACACAATACAGTTACACATCTGAAAGATAGCGAGGCGTAGCGCCGGGAATTGCACCCATTTATCGGTAAGGTGTAAGCACCTGGTTACACACTATGGTCGGTGTTTTGCTACACTCAAGATGTGTTCGGGTACTCACATTAGCTGCATGAAATAACGGCTTTGATCAAAAGGCGTCAGTATCTTCGGAACAGTACAAATATCTTGTTGTTGTTGGGGTCTTCAGTCCTGAGACTGGTTTGATACAGCTCTTCATGCTACTCTATCCTGTGCAAGCTTCTTCATCACCCAGTACCTACTGCAGCCTACATCCTTCTGAATCTGCTTGGTGTATTCATCTCTTGGTCTCCCTCTACGATTTTTACCCTCAACGCTGCCCTCCAATACTGAATTGGTGATCCCTTGATGCCTCAGAACATGTCCTACTAACCGATCCCTTCTTCTAGTCAAGTTGTGCCACAAACTTCTCTTCTCCCCAATCCTATTCAACATCTCCTCATTACTTATGTGATCTACCCATCTAATCTTCAGCATTCTTCTGTAGCACCACATTTCGAAAGCTTCTATTCTCTTCTTGTCTAAACTATTTATTGTCCATGTTTCACTTCCATACATGGCTACACTCCATACAAATACTTTCAGAAACGACTTCCTGACACTTAAATCTATACTCGATGTTAACAAATTTCTCCTCTTCAGAAACGCTTTCCTTGCCATTGCCAGTCTACATTTTATATCCACTCTACTTCGACGATCATCAGTTATTTTGCTCCCCAAATAGCAAAACTCCTTTACTACTTTAAGTGTCTCATTTCCTAATCTAATACCCTCTGCATCACCCGACTTAATTCGACTACATTCCATTGTCCTCGTTTTGCTTTTGTTGATGTTCATCTAATATCCTCCTTTCAAGACACTACCCATTCCATTCAACTGCTCTTCCAAGTCCTTTGCTGTCTCTGACAGAGTTACAATGTCATCGGAGAACCTCAAAGTTTTTATTTCTTCTCCATGGATTTTAATACCTACTCCGAATTTTTCTTTCGTTTCCTACACTGCTTGCCCAATATACAGATTGAATAACATTGAGGAGAGGCTACAACCCTGTCCAACTCCCTTCCAAACCACTGCTTCCCTTTCATGTCCCTCAACTCTTATAACTGCCATTTGGTTTCCATACAAATTGTAAATAGTCTTTCGCTCCCTATATTTTACCCCTGCCACCTTCAGGATTTGAAATATCGTAAGTCAACAAAACGATGTATTTTGTAAATGAAGTTTTATCTTCTGTGAATATTATCACTTCTGTTAATGATGGCTGATTTAATGTATTCAGTTATTAGTGTGAATGAACATGTGAAAGAGAATTAATGTTAGTTAATAGAGATAAAAATATTCAATTTATGAGTATATCATAGCGTGACAACTCTGGCTGTACAGAGAGCGTGCATCATACTATTAGGGGTAATTTGTACAGCGCAACTAGCCGGTTTTTGGGACTGAGGAAACAAGAAACATTTTAAGATAATTCTGTTATTTACAGAAAGGAATATTTTGATATCTGTGCGTTTTCCAAATAAATTCATTTTTAAATTGCTCACACAGGGTGTTTCAAAAATGACCGGTATATTTGAAACGGCAATAAAAACTAAACGATCAGCGATACAAATACACCGTTTGTTGCAATATGCTTGAGACAACAGTACATTTTCAGGCAGACAAACTTTCGAAATTACAGTAGTTACAATTTTCAACAACAGATGGCGCTGCGGTCTGGGAAACTCTATAGTACGATGTTTTCCACATATCCACCATGCGTAACAATAATATGGCGTAGTCTCTGAATGAAATTACCCGAAACCTTTGACAACGTGTCTGGCGGAATGGCTTCACATGCAGATGAGATGTACTGCTTCAGCTGTTCAATTGTTTCTGGATTCTGGCGGTACACCTGGTCTTTCAAGTGTCCCCACAGAAAGAAGCCACAGGGGTTCATGTCTGGCGAATAGGGAGGCCAATCCACGCCGCCTCCTGTATGTTTCGGATAGCCCAAAGCAATCACACGATCATCGAAATATTCATTCAGGAAATTAAAGACGTCGACCGTGCGATGTGGCCGGGCACCATCTTGCATAAACCACGAGGTGTTCGCAGTGTCGTCTGAGGCAGTTTGTACCGCCACAAATTCACGAAGAATGTCCAGATAGCGTGATGCAGTAATCGTTTCGGATCTGAAAAATGGGCCAATGATTCCTTTGGAAGAAATGGCGACCCAGACCAGTACTTTTTGAGGATGCAGGGACGATGGGACTGCAACATGGGGCTTTTCGGTTCCCCATAGGCGCCAATTCTGTTTATTGACGAAGCCGTCCAGGTCAGTAAACCAAATGCTGCCCACATGCATATCGCCGTCATCAATCCTGTGCACTATGTCGTTAGCGAATGTCTCTCGTGCAGCAATGGTAGCGGCGCTGAGGGGTTGCCGCGTTTGAATTTTGTATGGATAGAGGTGTAAACTCTGGCGCATGAGACGATACGTGGACGTTGGCGTCATTTGGACCGCAGCTGCAACACGGCGAACGGAAACCCGAGGCCGCTGTTGGATCACCTGCTGCACTAGCTGCGCGTTGCCCTCTGTCGTTGCCGTACGCGGTCGCCCTACGTTTCCAGCACGTTCATCCGTCACGTTCCCAGTCCGTTGAAATTTTTCAAACAGATCCTTTATTGTATCGCTTTTCGGTCCTTTGGTTACATTAAACCTCCGTTGAAAACTTCGTCTTGTTGCAACAACACTGTGTTCTAGGCGGTGGAATTCCAACACCAGAAAAATCCTCTGTTCTAAGGAATAAACCATGTTGTCTACAGCACACTTGCACGTTGTGAACAGCACACGCTTACAGCAGAAAGACGACGTACAGAATGGCGCACCCACAGACTGCGTTGTCTTCTATATCTTTCACATCACATGCAGCGCCATCTGTTGTTGAAAATTGCAACTACTGTAATTTCGAAAGTTTGTCCGCCTGAAAATGTACTGTTGTCCCAGGCATATTGCAACAAACGGTGTATTTCTATCGCTGCTCGTTTAGTTTTTATTGCCGTTTCAAATATACCGGTCATTTTTGAAACACCCTGTAGAAACTATTAGGTTGTGATAGGTCTAAAGTATAAAACGTTGGATTGCACAGTTTAAAACTGATTCTGGACTGGCTATGACTGTATCAACGAATCACAGGGAAATACGTTCGGCTTCTCTTGTGAGCAAAAGAATTGCTTTGTGAAGTCTAGACGGGATCAGCCATCATGATGATATGCCGACTGTATTACCAGTATGCAATAATTTTGCGCAATTACCAGATAAAATTGACTTTGGAGTGCCATAAATTACTCTCGAACGAATGCTAATGACGGACGCCCGAAATTCCGGACTTTATAGATAAACTGTGGTATTCGAATTAGCTCAAAGCCGCTTGGCGCATTGTGCAAGTAGGGACCGAGTCTGAACGCTCAAAGGAATCGAGTTGTGAAATATTTGAGCGAGTATTTTGCCACAGACAATGTGTTTTGTACTCTTCCTGGTAAAAATTTCGGTCATTTACGGTAAGCTGACTACTAAGGGTGAAATTACATTGATCGTTTTCTAACTGGGGAATGTGTGGATTGGACTGCCGAAGAAGATACCACGGAAACGAAAATGGGCGTTTTCTGTAGGAGGAACAATTAATTAACCGCACCGTTGCAGTAGGATATGCAAGCAACCATTGATAGAGAAGCTTCCACCAGGCTTGTTCTATGCCGGTACATTGTGTAACATAATTAACTGGTAAATGTACAGAATCATAGAAGCAGAAATTTTCATTAGACAAGGATCCCCAAACAATCGAGAATTTGCGATTATAAGCCGCTACTGGCTCCACCCGACATTACGTTTTACTAGTTGCGTACAAGAAGATGTTAGCGATGTAATGTTGTTTACAGAACTAAAGTTACAAGAGTCCTTCAATATGTTCTCATTGTGCAGCGTTGAGGAACATGGTATATGAATGATGACGAACCGGAACAATGTGATGGTCATTGAAGACGACATCCAACGCGATTAAGTCGATTAGGGCCTGTTTCGTAACCTCCACCATCACCTGATCTCAGTCCCATGGATTCTTCTGTTTGGAGTCTACCCAAAAGTTAAGTGCACAGAGCTATTCTTGATACATCTGAAGAACTGGGGCAGTCCTGTCAAGCTTTACCAGACGATCCTGCGGTGTTGCAGAGAATCTCCGGAAAGACATTTTCAGTCTGCAGCGGAGTTTACGTTGATACGAAACTTCGTGGAAGATTAAAACTCCGTGTCGGTTCGGGACCTGAATCCAAAACCTTTCGCTGGACAGTATTCTACCAGCTGAGGTACCCTATCATTGCTCACGACTCGTAATCAAATCTTTACTTTCTCCAAAGGTCTCGTGTTCGAGTCCCGAATCGGTTCACAGTTTTAATCCGCAAAGAATTTTCGATTCGTATCTCACTGCAGAGTTGAGTGTAGGGCTGCATCCAAATGCAAGTCCAACACGTGGCACATCTCACAAGAACGAGAGTACAATGAATCGTAAAACTTAGCATAATGAAGTGGAATAGTATTTCCTGTTAACATGGCAGACCATGTGTGAAATTTGAGCCCTTTTCACATATACTTAAGCGAAAATTGTACTTTGAAATTACCTTTGTACTAATTAGGACGATATTTCATACTGTGCTGATTCTTAACGCAAACGCGCAGTTATCTCGAAAAGGGGTCCTTCGCTGAGCCAGGATTACTGGAACGCTGTTACTGCTATTAGTGTATATCTTCAGTCTCAGTTTTCCGTAACACTTAAGACAAACCCTTTATACGAGCTGTTATGCGTCTGATTTATCTACTTCTGTTTCCTGTTATTTCTTTCCTTTCCCATTTTATATTCCATTCCGCTGGGAAAAATTAGGGAAGGTAATGTTAATAGCATCGTATCTTCGACTGTTACGGAATTGCTCAGTAATATTCCCAGAGGCAGAATTACTCAATATTTCGTCAGGGGACTTCCGACGACTACTTGAGTCCATTCCGCGCCGAGCTGCTGCACTACTCCGTGAAAACGGTCTCCCATGATATTATGTGGTATACCATAACTTTTGTAACATCAGAGTACGTCCCCACTTTTAGCTCCATAGTTTAATTTTTTAGCTAATTCGTACCTGGATCGAGACAATTCAATTAATTACAGTAATGAATATTAAATATCATACAAACTCTCGCCGCTTGAGACTGGCTTTTCGTTAAAGGTCCTTCCATGTATTTTTAACCGTATTTCTTCTCTCTGTGTTTTCACTAAAATCGGACTTCGTAATAAGACCGCACACGAAGACGACTGTAGATCGAGCTCAACGACTTTTTGCTCAGAAGAAGGGAACCTTTTGCCACGCCAAGTCACCCAACAATCTTACAATGATGAAATATACTAAATAAAACGTACATAGGTTAGTAATAACAGTATATTCTGAAATAAAATACAATTAAATTACGACACTTAAATTGAGATTTGCATTATGTAGTTACTAGTGTCGTTTGGTTGCAACTCGTGAATGTATTAATAAAATAATGTAGTATTAATGGTGGTGTGCCAAAATACGTCCGATCTGGACAGGACCTAGAGAACAAAAGGTGCCTCTTATTCCGCCAATAATCTGACGATCAAAAATCTTCAAATGTTTCCAGCGGCTGCATACAATATCTATACCGCCATGCACTGTGTCTATGGCTCAAATTATTTCTTTATTTCATTACTTAAAATTAAGTTTTCTGCTAATAAAAGCATTACCAGCAAGTATATTTTTCCCTTAGGTTAACTGATGATTATGGTGGCATGAAGGATGTCCTGCAATATAGCTAAAGTAAATTCTTACACAACCAATTATGAAATAAAAACTGAAACCCGTGATTATGGACAACGCTAGAAATAAGGTTAAGCGGAGTATGCGTAGGACACGGATGGCCGCTAAAGGAATACGAAGAACGGAGTCGTACTGACTAAATAATCGCGGTTTAACAAAGTAAAGAATATGCGATGCTGTGGTCTCAAGTCTGTGGCTGGAAAAAGACATTTTTTGCAATATTCGTCACTCTGAAATGGGCAGTTTTAGCAGCGATAATGATGCGTGGAATACCGCTCAGTAAGCAGGGTGCTGAATAACACAAATGAAACTTCAATCAGGTTACACATGTAATTTGATGACCGATTAGTTTTTCACGGTGAAACTTATGAATGAAATCTGTCCAATGTTAGGCCACGAATCGGTCGATAATCCCGGGCATTCGATGACTTCCATCTCCATTATCGTCAGCCGTAACATTGCATCTCGTCAACATTGATTATTGCACGGAAGGTTCAGGATTAGCAATCTGTAACACATAGTTAACCAACAAGAAGACTTTTTCCCTACGAATAGCCTTGTTGCATTGACAATCCCACGTGCGTTTCCGCATTAGAGTCCTGTAGACAGAACGAGTCAGTTTTGGTGCTCCAAATTTTATCGTAATATACTATGTGATCAAAAGTACCCGGACCCATGGCTGAAAATGACTTACAAGTTCGTGCCGCCCTCTATCGGTAGTGCTGGAATTCTGTGTGGTGTTGGCCCACCCTTAGCTTTGATGCCAATTTCCACTCTCGTAGACATACGTTCAATACTTACTTCAATATCTCATTTCATATTAGCCCTAAAAACATGAAACAAACAAAAACATACGTGCCCCCAAAGCTCTAACATTTGCTGAAAACAACGTTTCCATATGTACACTATGTGATCAAAAGTATCCGGACACATGTTTGAAAATGATTTACCAGTTCGTGGATCCCTCCAGCGGGAATGGTGGAATTCAATATGGTGTTGGCCCACCCTTTGCCTTCATGACAGCTTCCACTCTCGCTGTCATATGGTCAGTTAGGTGCTGGAAGATTTCTTGGGGAATGGCAGTCCACTCTTCACTCAGTACTAAACTGAGGAGAGGTATCGATGTCGGTCGGTAAGGCCTGGCAAGAAGTCGGCGTTCCAAAACATCCCAAAGGTGTTCTATGGGATTCAGGTCAGGACTCTGTGCAGGCAGTCCATTATAGGGATATTATTGTCGTGTAACCACTCCGACACAGGCCGTGCATTATGAACAGGTGCTGATAGTGTTGAAAGATGCAATCACGATCCCCGAATTGCTCTTCGACAGTGGGAAGCAAGAAGGTGCTCAAAACATCAATGTAGGCCTGTGATAGTGCCACGCAAAACCAAAAGGGGTTCAAGCCCCCTCCATAAAAAGCACAATAGCACCATAACACCACTGCCTCCGAAATTTACTGTTGGCACTAAAGATGCTGGCAGATGAGGTTCACCTGGCATTCGCCATACCCACACCCTGCCATCGTATCTTCATATTATGTACCGTGATTCGTCACTCCACGCAACGTTTTTCTACTCTTCAGTCGTAAAATGTTACGCTTCTTACACCAAGCGAGGCGGCGTTTGGCATTTACCGGCGTGATGTGTGGCTTATGAGGAGCCGCTCGACCATGAAATCCAAGTTTTCTCACCTCCCGCCTAACTGTCATAGTACTTGCACTGGATCCTGATGCAGATGGAAGTTCCTGTGAGATGGTCTGGGTAGATGTCTACCTACAACACATTACGACCCTCTTCAACCGTCGGCGGTCTCTGTCATTCAACAGACTAGGTCGGCCTGTACGCTTTTGTGCTGTACGTGCCCCTTTACGTTTCCACTTCACTATCACATCAGAAACAGTGGACATAGGGATGTTTAGGCGTGGGTACATACGTATGACACAAGTGACACCCAGTCACCTAACCACGTTCGAAGTTCGTGAGTTCCGCGGAGCGCCCCATTCTGTCCTCTCACGATATCTAATGACTATTGAGGTCGCTGATATGGAGAACCTGGCAGTAGGTGGCAGCACAATGCTCCTAATATGAAAAACGTATGTTTTTTGGGGGTCCAGATACTTTTGATTACTTAGTGTAATTGTGTAGCTAATAATGTATACTAGTTGGTACTCTGCAGTTGGAAATTGCTCATATATTTGACAGCGTATAGCATTTATATTCGAAATAGCATTCTTCGCATACATGTTGGCACCACGGAAGAGTTCATGATTTAAGCCTGTACTAGAGAATTACGCACTCTACGTTTTCCATGTTACACGCGCTTCTCTTTTTTGGGTCTTCTTTTCACACATAATGTAAAATAACATTCATCTCTTCTTATGATTTCTTGCTACTGCTATCCCTATAGTACATTACCTTCCCAGGCTAACTCAGGTTTTTGGCTATAGCACTAGCAACTGACCCCGAAATTATTCTGCTCTCTTTTTTCCATATGCAATTCTTCACATTTCCATGTAACCGAAAAAAGATCAGTTGAGAGCGTGGCATAAAGCCACCGCTACAGGCACTCCACACGTCTTCAGAAATTTCTCAATAATGTAAAACCTTAGTTTTTATTCTTCTCTTTATGTACCTACTTTATATTGCGGTTTCCCCCGTTCAAGATGAGCTGCTCTTCAATTGGCTGGGAGGAGTTTTTATCTAAATTGTTTCGAATTTCCTTACACTTGCGTAGTTATGATACCTTGTTACGGAGGAAATGTTACCAGTAAATACACTGTGCAACAGAATTAAAGGATCACTTTTTTAAAATCCCGTAATTCCTACCTGTTGCAACGCCTAAGTTAGAAATTTATCTCAAAGGTTCGTAGAACTTCCCTCTGAAATTGTACAAAAGCATGGCGCCCTGCGATGTCACTCTCAGGCTAGCCGACGCTTCAAACAGTAAGGCGAAGACACATTCGGAAAAAAGGCGACAGCTCAAAGCTCATGTGACGTGTAAGATGGGTTAATGATGTCACATTGACACAAAACTTCATCACAACTCTGCCCAGTCCTATTGTGGACAGCCCCTCTTACCTAAATGTCACCCCTTAACTTAACGCCTCTGCGATGCAGTTCAGAATCGTGATTTTCTTATGAGAGGCAGAACAAAACATTCCACACGCACCACTGCTCTGAATCGGCACGGAAAGAGCTCAGGGCTGGCATAAGGAGTTCAGTTAAACCACCCGTTTCCCTAGGGCGTTGATGCCCACGACAGTTCGCTGTGTGATAAACACAGGAAGACTTTCTTCACAATCTTGGACACTACTGACACACTTCTCAAAGGACGTTGCGGGGGAGCATCCCCATGGAACGAGATGACACCAGTTTGGAACGCAGCACGATCGCAATTGTTGCTCTCGTGTACAAAAAAGTCTGGATCGCAAAGGCACGTTTATTACTAAGTGACCGATATAGATCATCGCTTGATTATCTCCAGACCTTCAAAACTGTAATATCATACAGGATATAAATTAAAAGTATACATAAAATGCATAGAATTATCTACAAAACTGCGAAACATATATATACCTATGTTGATGTACAATGAACATTGACATGGATCAGGAACCGGTGGATGACGGTAACCAACTGCTGGAAAAAGAAGTGCAGCTACTTCTTAGATACTGGAACCTCACCCTACAGCTGACAGCATGATGTCAACGTTAGACAGTCAGGTATAAGTCAATATAATTATGTACAAAAATATGTAATTATTAGCATGTAGAATGTCAAAACTACTTAGAATAATTTTAAAATAAGGAAGAAACAGCTTGTTAAAGCAGCTAGCAGCTTGTTAATGCAACTAATGTTAAATGAATGGACCAAAAATCTGTAAAAAGGGAAAAAATGATCATCACATTCGTTCTGTACAGCTTAACCTCTAGGGGTATGCTGAGAAAATAATGATCATCACATTCGTTCTGTACAGCTTGACCTCTAGGGGTATGCTCAGAAAATACGAGTAATTACGATGTTGCCGTTCATTTCTATGGAGTTATAGGACACAGTTCCAAAGATGGAGCAGCAGGATGATTTCCAAATAGGTGGTGGGTTAGTTGCTGTGGAGATTGTAGACGCTGACCTCGGGCGGTTTCCACTCAAGGATCGACTTACAGATAAATGAAGCTTGGTAGAGAACGTTCTGTGGATGCTGTCCCAGGATGTAAATAAGCGTTATCCTTTATTGAACTTATGGATGTATAGTAAATAGTTGTTGATCATATAACGATAGTAAATAATAAAAAATGTTGCATGACAGGCTAGCAAATATAAAATGAAAATATGTGTCCACATTTATATGAAATGTGGTAGCTAGTCGAAAAACAAATAATATCGAAAATTATTTCATTAAGACAGTTCCGTGAGGAACAAGTATAAATAAAAAATACAATGCTATGATTGATCTAACATACTGATTTTTTTATACAGTGTAATAAAATTATATAAATATCTAAGAAAATAATTTGAAATTATAGAAAAAAAATGTCATGAGCTAGTAGAAACAATTCAAAACCATTCGACCAAATTTGAATGTGATCAGAAGCAGCTAAGGACGCTCATGCTTCGTCGGCAATCCTATTCTGTGTCATCCTTTCGCGTGATCAAAAGGGGATGAGACATTTACATGCGTGAATAAAATCTCTATGGGGCACTCGTAGACTCCCCAATAATTTCAGCAAAACACTAAGTGGCGCCCACCCACCTTCATTGAGAATTTTAAAACTGTACCTGTACACTTGTGAGGAAGTCCTAGGTACTTGCAGATAGAACACTTTAGTCACTCTCCCGTTCTGGATAGCCTACTATCAGGCGAAAGAGCAGCAGTGTAGCCGGCTTGCAGGCGTCTGGGACTTTCATCATGGGTTCTGTCTGCACGGGTACAGTTTTAAGGTGTTCAATAAAGATGGGTTGGTGGTACAGTGTGTTTTGTCGTACTGGGGATTCTTAGAAGGACCCATTGTCCTTTTGTTCACGCATGTGTGTCGCTCGTACAACCCCCGCCCCCAGCCCCCCGCCCCACTCCTCCTTCATACCATGATCACGCCACAGCAGCACACGAAATAAATAGAATGAAAAGGCATAATCACTATTTGCTGCTTCGGATCACATTCAGATTTCGTCTAATGGTGTTGAGCGGTCCCTATTAGTCCCAGCCAGTACAAGGGAGCGGAAACTCGTCTCGCTGGGTTCCAAACACGTTCGATCACGTTCTATGGGGATGCAGCGCCACAATGTCCTTGGAGAAGGGTTGGAGCGTCAGGGTTTGGCAGTACTGTTACAGGTAGTGAAGAACGTTTTCCTGCTGTTCATCGCACAACGAACTGTCGTTTTCGACTGCAGAAGACGTGGGAATCAACGCCGCAGGGAAGGGAGTGATTTCACTGCAGTCCTTCATGTCGGAATTGAGATCTTTCCGTGCGGATTATGAGCGGCGGTGTGTCTCGAATGTTTTCCTGGGCCACTCATAAGAAAACCGCGTGATTTCGACGCTCAGTATCACGGTTCTAGCCTGCACTGCAGAGGCGTTTTAAAAAGGGGTGAAATTTGGGTAAGAGGAGCTATGTAGACTTACCCATTGTGTGCCACGTCCACGGTTGCGCTGGGAAGAGTTGCCACATGTGACTTTAAGCTGCAGCCTTTTTTTCCGCATACGTCGACACCTTGTTTAAAGCCTCGCCGAACCCGAGAGTGACGTGGCGGTGTGCCACGCTTTTGCACCGTCACTTGTACGCACTTTCGAGTCAAATTTCAAACTTAAGCGTCACAATAGGTGGGAATTACAGGGTTTCAAAAAGGTGATCCTTTAATTCTGTTGCGCATTGTAGTATAACAGTACTGAATACTCTGCCTGATATGTTAAAAATATGTAGGGCGTCTTCCTCTGCTAGAATATTTTCCGTAAACGTGATACAGAAGTGAAACCCGTGACTGACTATTTTCTAAATAATCACGTTTAAATGAATGAAATTTGCAATCTGCAGCGGAATGTGCGCTGATACGAAACTTCCTGGCAGATTAATACTGTCTGTCGTATCGAGATTCGCACTTGGGGCATTTGCTTTTCGCGGGCAAGTGAAAGTGGAAGGTGGGAGACGAGGTACTGGCGCAAGTAGAGCTGTGAGAACGGGATGGGAGTCATGCCTGGGTAGCTTGGTTGGTGGAACACTTGCCCGTGAAGTGCAATAGTCCCGAGTTCGAGTCTCAGTACCGTACAAAGTTATAATCTGGCAGAAAGTCTCACATTTGAAGGACAATATGAAAACTAGGCTTTCGCGTGAGCACATTTGTTCATTTTTGCTCAACAGTATCCTCTTTGCACTACCTTTCACGTATTTTCTGGCAGAATATGTAATTTATTAATAAGTAGTTGCAGGATAAATAAAGTTCGACTGTTTTCTGATTCATAACTGTACATTCCCAATAAGAACTCACTACTGAAGATCTTACACAGCATTAGTTTCTCTAAGGAGAAATGTCTTCCAGAAAACTCTTAAATTAAACGCTTTTAATCAGCCATAAATAAATTCGTAAGTATAGAATCACTGCATAATTCGCATCCGTTACATTACGATGTACTGGATATACAAAACAGTTACAATACAAAACTTTCCTGGCAGATTAAAACTGTGTGCCGGACCGAGACTCAAACTCGGGACCTTTGCCTTTCGCGGGCAAGTGCTCTACTAACTGAGCTTCCCAAGCACGACTCACGCCCTATCCTCACAGCTTTACTTCTGCCAGTACCTCGTCTCCTACCTTCCAAACTTTACAGAAGCTCTCCTGCAGGAGAGCACTTGCCCGCGAAAGGCAAATGTCCCGAGTTCGAGTCTCGGTCCGGCACACAGTTTTAATCTGCCAGGAAAGTTTCATATCAGCGCACACTCCGCTGCAGAGTGAAAATCTCATTCTAGTTACTATACAGCTGGTTCACCAACGTGCGGCCGTCCCGCCAATATGCCATAATATTGGCATGTATCTACAGGAAGTGTGAAAATGGAGAAAACAAGAGCAAATGGTCAGATTACAAACAGCGAAGCAAGGTTTACAGCTCGTAGCGTCTCTTTGAATATGGCTAGTTCAGAATATTGTGAAGGTCGAATCTCACCCAACTATGACATCCTGTGCGTACTAACAGCCCCTTTGTGAAGTAGTAATGGAGTTGTGTCAGCGTACCTAGTCCAGAAGCGCTTAGCTATTACCCAAACTAAAAAAATAAAAAAAAAACAAAGATGGCAAGATGGCGCAACAGAAAAATGGTATGTGGGAAATGTCTTGAGCATTTTCATGGTTCTGTAAATATTTCATTGCGTAATAACGCAATTTAATGGCTACATGTTTCTGCAATTTGAAACTGAAAAATAACGAAACAAATCAGTTAAGAAATTTTTGTGATTTTCCTAATAGGGTTGGATGAATGTTTAGTGACGAGTTAGTACCATGTCTTATTTGGCACTTCACGGATGCAGTGGGAAGTCAACTCGAGCTTTTTGATTTGCGTATCACTTTCAGGTCTTGTTGCATTTGTTCAAAATTGTTCATTAAATGGTCTGTAGAGAATTTGGGAAACATGTTAAAGTGGTTTTGTAAGCGTATCTCATATGAACACACTTACCCAGGGCGGTGTACGTTTTCTCCGCTAGTAGCAGGACGACAAAGTAGACAAATGGGAGAACCGCTAGTACGAGACTGCGTTGCAATAATAATTCAGTGGCTCTGTGTTCGTACTGTACGACCAACATAAAGGGCGTGGCGTACTGAGTGCGCCAAGTATTATAACGAAGTTTGCGTTTAAAAATACTTGGTTTTCCGTAAGCGCGACTTGTGTTGAGAACAGCGGAGTACAGTGAGTTCCGTGATGAGGTACTCTTTTAAAGGTTATTTGACATTTCATCACTGAACCTGTGCAACACGATAACGTACTCGAATAATGAGGATAATTTGAACATTTACAATCGAACTTCATGACTGATAACTGTGTGTCCTATTAGTTAATCAGAACGATGAGTAAAATTTACGTATCAGGTAATAGGCTATTTCATTGAAAGACAGAATTTTTATTTTTATATCGAGTGACTTCAGCCAGTTAGCAGTGTGTATCTCTATTGTGAATAATAAACTCGTAATAGTGAAATGTAACCAACAAATTTCTCTCTCCAAAGATTCCAAAGATTTCATGAAGTATTCTCATATGGGGTTTTGTCGATAATCGTATTTCTTTTAGGCGACACGATGTTCCTTGGCACAATTAAGATTAGCGGGTGTGAGAACCTCTACCTCACAATCGTCCAGTGTAAGAGGGTTCTGGGTTACTAGACTATGGAAATTATTAATATGGGTTTCTTTTCAGTATATTATTGAAATAGTTTAGTGCCCGCTGCTTCGCTCGTGTAGACTATATGGTCTGCACAGAATCTTTTGTCTCCTTTTAGTTGAATTTTCAAGTTGTTCGCGCTCAATAAGGCCCTAGAATATGATCTTTTCCGAATGTATTTCTGACCAAAAAGCGATTCTGGCAGCTGGAGTCCAAGAATTTTGTTAATCTCTACTTTTGCGTTCATGTGGTGATATTTCCATACAAACTTTCATCCCCAAACACATATTTATTATGTGTAACCAAGAGGTGAAATATCAGTTTTCGTAGATTTAGTTTTAAAAATTTTTTTAGTGTAACGAAATATTTTCTTAAAAGCTTTCATCCCCTATTTCAGATCCTTAAGGGTAGAATTTCCAAAAACGGTGAAACGCGTATTTCTTTGAAAGTTTCTGGCAGATTAAAAGTGTGTGCCGGACCGAGACTCGAGCTCGGGACCTTTCCCTGTCGCGGGCAAGTGCTCTACTACCAGAGCTACCCAAGCACGACTCACGCCCCGTCCTCACAGCTTTACTTCTGCCAGTACCTCGTCTCCTAATTTCCAAACCTTACTGAAGCTTTCCTGCAACCTTTGAGAACTAGCACTCCTGAAAGAAAGGATATTGCGGAGACATGGCTTAGCCACAGGCTGGGGGATGTTTCCAGATTGAGATTTTCACCCTGCAGTGGAGTGTGCGCTGATATGAGACTTCCTGGCAGATTAAAACTGTGTGCCGGACCCAGACTCGAACTCGGGACCTTTGCCTTTCGCAGGCAAGTGCTTCCATAATGTAATAATTTTATAAAACTTTTCATCACGCATTTGACTCCCTTAGGGTGCTAAATTTCCAAACAACACTGAAACACATATTTTCTTTATCGCTAAGCGGGAAGTCAAATAACAGTTGTCGTAGATGTAGCTGTAAAAATGCTTCAGTAGTTTCGTAATAATGACGTACCATTAGCTGCAAAACTGGCGTAATAGAAACGTATATTCACAAAGCCATCCAACCCCTGTTTCACTCAATTAGGGATGGGATATTGAAATATCCGTTCTTAAACGACACGTACAGTGTAAGGTTAACACCGTCTGCTAATTTCTGGTTTCTGTCCTTAGTGGTTCGGGCTGGGCGATGATGTATCGGTGAGTGAGTGAATCAGTTGGGATATTACCTTTCATATAGAGTTAATCAGTCTCCAGTCTCTACTCTTAAAATTAATTTGAAATGGTTCATAAAACCGCGAACATTTATGATGGATTCAGCTACAGACATCGGTTTCTAATGGAGACTTGATTCAGACTAAATCAAACTAAAGATATTTTTCAAGGGTTTTCACATGTTTATTTTTATCTTGCTTCTTCATTGACAACTCATGTTGTTGGCTATTCTGAAACCCCTCTTAAGCAGTCGGTGCGGTATCGGAAACTGCATGCCACACTACCTGTGATGAAAAGGCGGCTGCTGGTGAACCCCAAGGAGTATCTCAAACAATAGAAAATAAATATTTTGTCACAAATACGACTGTATGGCATCATATTTGTAAAAATGACGCACCACCTATATTTTAAACGGAGTAATCTTCGACATATCATTAATTAATGACACGTTGGCTCTTTTAGAAATTAAGAGGCTACCCGAACCTCACGTCTCTGAAACGTACGAGAAAAATCCCGAATCTAAGTCAGAAAAAAATTCTGCACCTGCATAAATGCTTACACTTGAGAGGTTCTAACAGCTTTTCGGTAGCTGGAGAGAGATTACACCTGCAAAATGTGGCGTTAGCAACGCCAGGTTTATGGGATGTGTGAAAGCAAGCGGCGGAGCTGGAAACTTCGCCACCGTACGGTCAGTATTAACTTGCGGTTGTAGACATACTGGAGAGCAAAAGAGCCGTAACTGTCTCTTTCACAAGGAAAGCTCCCGAGTATCCGTGTAAATGCGACACTGATACTGGGCGGATAAATGAAAAACACGGCTAATCCAAAATGGAGGTGTTTCTGCCGAAAACTGTGGCTCATTGTTTTTACAAAACACGCTGGAAAAAAAAAGTTCAAATGAGTGTGAATTCCTAAGGGACCAAACTGCTGAGGTCATCAGTCCTAGACTTACACACTACTGAACGGGAGTTGGAACGCCCTCTGTCGACAATGTTATATTTAGTGACTTGGCTTCCCTGTATTTCAGGAAGCACTGTAGCCATTAACCTGAAACTTTTTACAGGACATTAAACTGCATGTTCTGAGTCTAATGAACTACAATAATTTCATTTCAGCCACTGCTTTAGAAAATACAATTTTATATTACACGGTTGAAATGTTGTGTACTTTTTTGTGCGTTAGTCTAAATAAATTTTATTATACATAACATTATTTCTTTTAGTTCAGTAGACTCAGGATACGTATGTTATTACTCCCTGAAAATTTGGATACTGTACTCGAAGTGGTTTATGAGATGAAGGGAAAAATGCAACAGAAAATGTAAATTTTCAGCAACGGCTTCTAAAGTTTCAGAAGACTGTTACTCAATATATGCTTAATTTTTTATTTTTAGTCACTCAGAAGCATCCTGTATCGTACTGTATATCATCCTCTTGATCTTTTTCCAAGTTTTTTGTTCTTTTATTCTTTCTGGACCCCTTAACGGCCAACTGTGTTGCGTACTCTGCTTTATCAATGCGAACCTTGTCCATCCGTTCTTGTTTTCTGATGCAGTTTGCTCCAGGATTAATTCCCATATGCTGTAGCACTTTCACCCTACCAATGTTGCCATCAATAAAAGCAATAACAGAATCACTGACCCCCCACTTTAGTATCTTAATTCCAATAAAAACACTTTTTGGTAAGCGACTCCATATAAGATAATTGAACGACTCGTTGGGATTTTGAGTCTGACCCTGCAGATACTTCTTCAGTAATTCGGGATTTGCCAGAGCTGTGTAAATGCGTTTTATGATATCCATGACTGCTGCTGGGATGGAATGCTTATGGCTGTATGAACTGTTTGAGTACTGTGCATTGCGGTAATTGCACCATGAATCGGGTCCAGGAGGGCAAAAGTGGTGTACTGGTTTTTCATGAGTTGACAGTATGTGGAAGAAGGTAGCCCACACTACCTGCTTCGTTTTCAACAAGTCCTAAGTGTTATTTCTAATGGCCATCCCATAATACTGCTGCAGTTCATCTAACATTTTATCTCTCAGCATGCCTCATAAGGTTTTGCCATCAGAAAGTTTCTTGTTTCTCAAACATTGTTTCGACTTTCTCAGCCTGGTGCCCATCCTCGTCTAGACATGACCTTTATAACACAGCAATCCACAGCCTTCTATATAAAAATTACCTATTTTATTAGATCTTGAAGGAATGCACGTAAAAATTTTAACGTTTTCAACCGGTGTAGATTATATTTAAAAAAATTAAAGAAAGTAAAATACTTTCCATGTGAGTTTATAAGTGATATATATATATATATATATATATATATATATATATATATATATATATATATATATATATATATTACTTTACTCGGAATTTCAAATTTTATGAGATAAAATATTGAAAATGTGAAAAGAAATTACGTTCTAACTTCCCTTAAGCTAACTTATGCTAAGAACAACACACACACACCCATGCCCGAGAGAGGACTAGAACCTCCAATGGGAAGAGACACGCAATCTGTGACAAGGCGCCTCAAACCGCGTGTCCACTCAGCAAGATAAAATACGCTCTATTTCACAGCTGAATTACATGTAACTCGCCCGAAATAACGTATTGGAAATTATCGACCTCAGCTCCTAGAAAAAGGGCTCGACAAACATACAAACAGGAAATTTGCAGCGGATATGTTGCGAAGGTGGAGTCTCTGCAGTAACTGTGTAACTCGTTAAAATAATATCTAGTTCTGTCGTTATTAACAGCAAATTGTCACAGTCTCTCTTACTAATGTCAAAGATGCGTCATGCAGGTGTGCAGAAGACATTGCAAGCAACAGGTAATACCAGAATCGACACATCGGCATTTAAATCGATACAAGCTCTTTTTTAACGGCCATCTTGTTGTATGGGCAAACAAAGAATATAATGTGAGAAGCAGCTATCAAGGTCGGTGAGTGTAGGAAGAAGTGTTTAGAGTAGGCAAGGTTCATACAAGGTAGAATATGGTGAGAGGCGAAACCAAACCAGTCGAAATACTGAAGATATTACGTACAAAGCACTTTGAAGTCCCAGAACTACTTTTTAGAACTATGTCTTAGAATATCGCATTGCTTCCGCCCTTTCTGCTTATATTGGTGGCTGGTCAGCTATTTGCAATACAGTCGCAGGTACCGTATTCTTAGCCGTACAGCATTAGATGATGCTCTTCAAATAGACAGATTCCTGCCATGCCTTAACTTATATCCAGGTCTTGTGATACCAGAGAACGCACAGACCCGTTTCTCATCTCCTGTTCTGAATATTTATAATGACTTTACCATTGCAAATGCCAATCTGCATCCACTTTAATGAAAATTACAGCACAGAAAAATCCTGTAAGATTCTCAAAATATTGGCATGAGATTCCGCTGCACTTCCACAAGGAATAGCTGAACTCAATTTGTTTCGAAACAATCCTCATCTTAAACAGAGTCCCACCTGTCAATAAATATTCGAGTCCGGAAGGTACTCGGAATGATTACCCGTATAAAAGTCTCTTAGTTTTCAGTCGACAGCGTGGAGACGTTTCCAGTGGCAACTGGCGATGTTAGGAGCCACTATCCTCCTTTTCATCGGTGCTCACAGTCACTTTAGGAAGAAGAATGGTAGCCCTTTTCGGTAAACACTCATGTGGAAGTTCTTTCCAAAAAGATCTGACAGCTGCCTAATCAGACTGGTAAACATGTAAGTCTTCACACAAAGCAACAGTTCAATCAAAGATATTAGTTTACATTTTCTGGTCTGTGTCTTTGTGAAAACGATGTATTCATAGTGCAGACCTTTTTCTCCTGTCTTAGAAACCATTATAACTGTCCATCCACTCACTGTTTCATTACTGTTAGTTATTCTCGACAGCTACAACATTTAATTCAGTGACGACAAGTACTTCGCCCCACTTTAAAATTGAAGACTGCATAATTTTTACTGACAACAACCAGTTTAAATCGTGTAACGTTTCTTAAACACTTTCTCTGGGTGTCGACCAATGTCTAATGCAATTCACTCATGTAATATACGTGTCTACTTTCCTGTAGTACCGTTCCTGAATGCTGAATAAACGAATTTCGTAGCAGACCACTGCCTGCTCCGTACTCGTTATGTGTTGGTACCCTTACATTTAATCGCGCGATGTTTTCTGACTTCCCGTAAACTTTAATAAATTAACGGACACTGAAACATAAATGTTTCGAAATAATTCACCATACCGCGTTTGTCTTCAAATGTCTGTAAGGCGATTAACGTACTAGGTGTGAAAATAGAGTAATGAGATCGATTTTCTTTGCAAGATGTGGCAACCCTGCAGGATTGCGTAGGCACAATACCTTCGAACTTGGTCTATAAGCCGCTTCTAGTCCAAGCGGCACATTGATGCAACTGTTCAGTCGCGAGTTGTGCTGTAATAAGTTAACACGTGTTTGTGTCTCTCGTCACGGAAATGGAACCGCATAATATAGCGCAAAAGTATGCCATTTCTTTTTGCTTTAAATTGGGTGAAAACGCACCGACAGCTTACGGTAAGCTTGAGAAGGCTTTTGGAGAGGAGGTTACGTCAAGAGCTCAAGTTTCTCGTTGGCATAAAAAGTTTAGTGAAGGCAGAACGAATGTTGAAGATGAAGACCGCAGTGGGCGACCATCAATTTCACGGACGGATGTAGACTTGGCCATGGTGCGTTAACTCGTACGATCTGATCGAAGATTATCCGTGAAAATGATTGCAGAAGAGCTGAACATCAATCGAGAAATGGTTCGTCTAATAATAAACTTCTGGGTATGAGAAAGATTTGTGCAAAAAAGGTCCCCAAAAATCTAACACCACAACAGCGGGAAACACGGAAAAATGTGGGAGCCGATCTGTTAGAGCGAACGGAAATCAATCCACAATTGTTGAGCCACCTTATCACTGGTGATGAAAGTTTTTTTTTCAGTACGATCCAGAGACAAAACGCCAAAGTTCGCAGTGGTGCTCAAAGGGATCACCCAGACCAAAAAAAGCTCTCATATCAAAAGCAAAAGTGAAATGCATGCTTGTGTACTTCTTTGATTCCAAGCGAATTGATCATAAAGAGTGGGTGTCTCCTGGACAAACAACTAACTAATATTACTACAAAGAAATTATAGAAAGGCTTCGTAAAAGAGTTCGTGTCCGTGACAACATTGCTGATAATTGGATTCTACATCACGATAATGCGCCATTCCATACTGCTCTGTCAGTACAGCAATTTTTAATCTCAAAACAAATTTCAGTACTACCACAGCAATCTTATTCATCAGATATCGCTCCGTGCGACTTTTTTCTATTTCCAAGAGTCAAAACGGCGGTCAAGGGACACCATTTAAAAAAAAAAAAAAAACCACACAAGATGTCCAAAAAGCTGTGACGAGGTTGTTGGTGGATATTACAGAAGATGAATTCCAGAAATGTTACTATCAATGACAGATGCGCTGGAAAAAGTGTGTGCTGTCAAAAGGGAACTAATTTGAAGCAGACAACACTAAACTTGACTAAAACGGTAAGCAACATTTTTTTCACGTCAGTCTCATTTCTTTATTGTCGCACCTCTTATTCATTGTTTTCAGTAATATTAGTAAACGTTAGGTGCCGGTACTTCCTTTAAGTTACGTTCAGTGAACATAATTATTATTTTGTAGACATGTCTCTCTCAAGGCTCTGCACCAAGTTTACGTACACGTGATCTCAGGAACATTTCCGTTTGCCACTTCCTGCGCTCAATGCGCCATCCAACACAGCTTAGTTGGTTGAATGCGACTCAAGACTACTGCTGCTTGAGTTTCTTATCCATGAAGATTGGAAGAAAGTAAAAATAAAATGAAGAGCAAGTATAAAAACGACTGCGAAAGAGATACCCGTCTCGTGATTCGCATATAACTAGGAAACTGATACTAAGTGTGTACAAACTACGTTAAACAGATCTCGGAATGGGTATAAATCTAACTTTAAAAAATTAGTAATAATAATGAAATGAAGCAGAAAAGGGAACAGGAGTGCATAAACGAGGAAAATTTAAGACGATAAAAGAGAGGAAGCAAAATACGTCTCGTATAAGACCACCCAAGTAGTTCGGTGTAGTTCATACGAAAGCCACCACGCTTTCATGCAATTGATACGCCTAGCTGGGCAATCGATCCACTTTCTTCAGTGTGAATGCACAAATACGTCCGACCTCCTGTGGGTATCTCAGAGCAGCAAATAGGAGTATAATGGACCCGAACTGCGGATAGGTGGTGCACGGTGGGGATGCAGGTCGGCCGTGAGGCGTGCGGAGTTAGTCCGTGTCCCGGGTGGTGCGATGCTGAACGTACCTTTCTAATAAGCAGGATATGCCGGGTTCGAATCCCAGTCGGGCCCGCATTTTCGCTTGTCGCCGCTGATTCCGCACAATGTTCCGCTGCAGCTAACAGCAGTGATCTCCTCCAGTTCACATTTAACGGAGATTCCCTCAGAATATAAAACGAAATCTTTGGAAGGAAAGTAACATAGTTTTCGTGAAGCGGCGTACGGTAAATTTAGAGAATCTGCGTTTGAGGAAGACAGTGCGACAGTTCAGCTCTCATCATCGTACACCTCGCGTCGTGAACAGAGGCCTGAACATAGTCATTTTCTTCTCGCTCATTTCATGAACAGAATACAAATTTCCAGAATGAGGTTTTCACTCTGCAGCGGAGTGTGCGCTGATTTGAAAGTTCCTGACAGATTAAAACTGTTTGCCGGACCGAGACTCGAACTCGGAACCTCTGCCTTTCGCGGGCAAATGCTCTACCAACTGAGCTACCCAAGCACGACTAACGCCCCGTCCTCACAGCTGTACTTCTGCCAGTATCTCGTCTCCTACCTTGTTTCATATCAGCGCACACTCCGCTGCAGAGTGAAAATCTAATTCTGGCAACATCTCCCACGCTGTGGCTAAGCCATGTCTCCGCAATATCCTTTCTTTCAGGAGTGCTAGTTCTGCAAGGTTCGCAGGAGAGCTTCTGTAAAGATTGGAAGGTAGGAGACGAGATACTGGCAGAAGTAAAGCTGTGAGGACGGGGCGTTAGTCGTGCTTGGGTAGCTCAGTTGGTAGAGCACTTTCCCGCGAAAGGCAAAGGTCTCGAGTTCGAGTCTCGGTCCGGCACACAGTTTTAATGTGCCAGGAAGTTTCAGAATAGAAATTTTTCAGTACTGATACGAAGTACCCTCTGCCAAACAATGTACAGTGGCGCGTGGAAATCTATGTATGTCTATGTATAGAACCAACAGTGATGTAAAGAAGACTGCCGCAAATGAAGAAAATTTTCTCAGTAGGAAAAACTGATGAGAGTGAACAAGCCTAGAAATGAACACAATGCTTCTAAAACTTGAGTTTAAGAACCCAGATCTTAGTGAGGGACGAAAACAGTGGAGAACCAGGCAAGCAAAAAGTAGAAGCATTTTAATTTGCAGCCACAAAAGAATTTCGAAAATTAAATGAAAGGTAAAACAAAATCGGAATAGAGTAGGGCAGCGTCTGTATAGTTCTATGCAATGTCCCTTATCAGCCGCTGCCGATCACTAACTTCCGTATTAAATTATGAAATGGATTCGCAACTTGCGAATACGATAGTACAACTACTACACGAATTATTAATAAATTTGCGGTGGACCGAGACTCAGACTCTGATTTCCCGCTTTACGTGAGCGGTCTTTTTAACGACTTCTGCTTCTGCCATTGAAACACACCTTCAGGACCGACTCAAACTTTCGTACGTCCTACTAGCGTCTATGTCCTGTAGTGCTCGCATATAATGCGCGTGGTTGCTGCATGCCGCATAACGAAAGATTTTTTTTTTTTTACTCGTAGGATTGCATTGCTTTGGCATGAAATTCAGTAGGGCAGTGTCTGTATTCCACAGTGTCTGTATAGTTCGCTGTAATGTTTCTTCGGAGATGCATGGCCGGCCGCAGTGGCCGACTGTTCTAGGGCTTCAGTCTGGACGTGTGGAAGTTTGAATCTGGGCAACGGCCATTCTCGGATAAGTGGATAAGGCGACTGCTGCATATCCGGGTTTGAGTCCCGGTCCATCACCAGTTTTCATGTGTTACTAGTAAATCATCTAGCTATTGTACAATCATATTATCAATTTGCACATGTTACTAGTGAGACTAGAATACATGGAAGTTTGGGTAGGTCCTGGAAGCGTGATTGTATGGCAGAGCTAGTTAAGGCGGCCGCTCGCATAAAGAGGGAAATCCGGGTTCAATTAGCGGTCCGGAGCAAAGTTTTCGTATGTACTAGCAAATCGTATAGCCGCTGTACAATCTTATTCGCTATTCGCGAATGCATTCCATAATTAAAACTGGAATAATTTATAAAAAATGAAACGAAGTGATCGGATGGCGTTGTTGGCCAGGAGGTCCCTTCCGGGGGAGTTCGGCCGCCGTATTGCAAGTCCTTTTTACTTGACGCCAATTGGCGACTTGCGAATGAATGATGATGGACACGCAACACCCAGTCCACTGCCGGGAATCGAACCCGGTCCCCCTTCGTGGTAGGCGGTAACGCTACCGCTACGCTACGTAGGCGCACGGAGTAATTTATAGTATAGTAGACATGAAAGACACGTAACAAAAAGCGTGAGAAGACGTATTGATTAAAAGGGCGAATGTTAAGTCAGCTCGAAAATTATAAGGGGATTAATCCTCTTAATATATGTTAATTATGGTCAGTGATAAATTTCGACAATAGATATTTCCAACTGATTGGCCTCGCAGACATGTATAGTTGGTCAGCGAACATAGGCCAAAAATTTATAAATTGTCTGTATAAAACAGATAGTTATCACTTCATCTTGATCAACCTACTAATTAGAGCAAAAGACAATTCATTAAACATTAAAAAAAAGTGATGACCATCAGGTAAAGAAATGATCTTAACGCAAAGTAACAGCTGAAGCAGATGGCCACATCCAAACAGCAATAAACATAGAAAACCGGCGGTGAAATGGTCGAACACGTATGTGCAACAAAACTGTTACGACAATATTAAATAATATATGCAAAGGCACATTCACAATGATACCGAAACGTTTCTTCTACAACATAAAGACAACATGTACATACACAAACATACTGGAAAAGAAAGGAAGAAATCGCAAGCGCGTCTCTGCTTGCGTGCTTGCGGCACTCAACATAAACAAAACAAGTGAATGTATCATAGGGAACAGTGAGGAACAGCGGAGTATCTTTCAGGCGCATTAATGTCTTTGGTGTTTTGTGCACTAATCAAACACTTTTCGCACTGCCGTACGATTTAGTGGAACAAAATAGTGTGCACAGGTAAACACCAGACTCGGAGAGGAGGCGTTAGGACAAGAAAAAAAAAAGAAAAGAAAAAGAAAATCGCATGTATAACGCGACTACTTTCTTTCACTAATCTTACAACAAAGAATAAAAGAGCTGTAGAGCTGCGGTTGAAATTCCTCTCTTCTGGAGCATAAACTCCACAGGATCTGTGGATAGGAAACCAGTTTAGGTAGTTATCGGGCATTTACTTCATGTGATTCAAGGAAATGTCTGAAAGGATGAATCCTGATGACCTGGTGAATATTTGATTTCCGCTCTTCCCGAATAAATGAGCGAAGTCTTACCAACTGCGTCGCCTTGCTTAGTGGCATAAATCCTTTAAAAACAGACGTTAAATACGTAAGTGAAATTAATAAAAATAGGCATATACTGTATGTAGTCTTTTATACTTTCAAAGAAATACTCACGTCTCAAGATTTGCCTCTAGGGGAAGGCAACAAAGTCGTAACGACTTCACTATTAAACGTATATCTGATAGACATGATGCTCAATCGAACTGGTAAAAAAAGAAGTTTATGGCACAACATGACCAAAAGAGGGGATCGGTTGGTTGAACAAATCACGAGGCATCAAGGTATCATCAATTTGGTAATGAAGGGAAACGTAGGGATGGAGTGGCGGAGGAGTAAAATTGTAGATGGAAACCAAAGCTTCATAATAGTAAGAGGGTTCAAAACGATGCAGCTTGCAGTACTCATGCAAATATGAAGAGCCTTACATGGGAGGCACTAGTGCGGGAAGCTACATCAAACCAGTCTTCAGACTGAAGATCACAATATATACCAGAGAAATGGCAATGTCGGAATGCCTACGGCCAGGTTCCGAAATGGACTGGTTACTATCCAAATTTTTGACAAAGCAAAAGAAAGAACTGGACATGTGTATGATAAAGGCAGTAACGTGGGATTACATTAATGCGGAGAAGTACAAAGCTACCACTCGCAGAAGGAAGTATGCTTCGCAACGTTTACACCCCAATAATCCTAACTAGAAGCTTCAGGCTTTAAACATAGTAAATTTAAAAAAAAAACTACTTCTTCCGCCTTTCATATCCGTGCATGATCCTTTCCTTTTAAAAACTCGAGAGTCAATATCGGCGTGTTTCACAAGCTGCAGTCAAGATAACAACCACAATCTCTGCACCAGAGGCAAAGTTGTCAAATGACAACCATTGTATAGGTAATGGCTCCAGTACCATGAGATATGTGACACTCCAGTAGCCCTTGGTGAATCATCTTGTAAGTAATCATTTTCTGTCCTACATATGTGGAACTGAAGACGGAGCCCAATACATGTATCCTATCTTCACGTATTAGATTTTAGATATACGCGAGTGGAACTGTCGATTGTCTCTAAAGATACTGAACAGTTGCAATCGAGGCTGTCTCTGACAGAACATTCTCCCCCTTTCTGCTCTACAAACTTTTACTTTCTTGCTTTGTTACATGAAGGTGACTCTGTCAGCTCCAAAGAGAAACGCATATATATTTATATAACGTTATTGCACCCTTTAACCAACACTTTTGAGGGAACAGTTCTCAGGACTGGCAATTAACCATGGAAAAGCCATCTCCCACATGGTGCTCATGACGTAAGCTTATCAGGCGCTTTGCTGCAGGAGTTCACAGCATTTAAATTTCTGCAGTCTATTCGAGGTACATAATCTGGAATAATGGTTCGTTGCCCTGCCTTCACTTGGCGTGATGAGAGCAACCAAGTTGAGGCTATTTCTTGTGAGAGCGCTGTATGTTTTGGCTTAAGGAACGGCCTGCCGTAACAATCTGTCGCATTCCCTTCACTCTCGGTCTCGCATCTGCCTCAACGTCTACATAGATACACCGCACACCACCGCACGGGGCGTGGCGGAGGGTACCCTGTACCACTACTTGCCATTTCCTTTCCTGTTCCGCTTGTAAAGTGGGAGGCTCTGAGCACTATGGGACTTAACTTCTGAGGTCATCAGTCCCCTAGAACTTAGAACTACTTAAACCTAACTAACCTAAGGACATCACACACACCCATGCCCGAGGCAGGATTCGAACCTGCGACCGTAGCGGTCACGCGGTTACAGACTATAGCGCCAAGAACCGCTCGGTCACACCGGCAGGCAAATAGGGAGGGAGAAACGACTGTCTACATCCCTCCGCATGAGCCATAATTTTTCGTATCTTATCTTCGTGGTCCTTACGTGCAATGTATGTTGGCGGCAGTAGAATCGTTCGCAGTTACCTTCAAATGCCGGTTCTCTAAATTTTCACAGTAGTGTTTCTCGGAGAGATCGTGACCTTCCAGGGACTCCCATTTGAGTTCCCGAAGCATCTTCATCGTTCGAACCTATCGGTAACAAATCTAGCAGCCAGCCTCTGAATTCCTTCGATGTCTTTCTTCAATCCGACCTGGTGCGGATCCCATACACTGCAGCAGTGCTGAAGAATAACTCGGAACAGCATCCAATATGCGGTCTCCTTTACGGCCATCTTTCTCTACTGCCAGGTATTCTTCCAACATCTGTAACCATTTTCTTGTTTATGTCATTGATTTCATCCCTGTTTACAATAATACATACATCTAATTTCATCCCTGATCTATTTCTCTTTAATGAAGCACGTGTCCTGCTTTTAATTTCATTTAGTCTCCATATTTTCGCCATACTTTTGGTAACCATACTATCATTTGATCTTATACAATTTCTCTACAAACCCTACTAATTTATCTTGTCACTCTAAGATTTGGTAAATTATTGTCCCAAAATAATATCCATGGGAGGGATGAAAACTAGTGGAAACACTATTATAACAGACTTTATTGAGAGATATCCACCATATTACCACCCTTCATCTCGTTCACCTTCCACCACAGAGATGGAAGGAGTCGTACACCGTAAGCGCGTCCATCTCTGCCACTATGTCACAAGGACTGCCTTAAAGCACGTATGAGGCCTTCCCGTGTCTTGTAGTGCATGCCACGACTTCATTGTGGTGGGGAAATCGTAATTCCACGGACTCATATCGGGTGAATACGGCGGATGTTCAATTGTGTAAGGCCCCCACGTACGCAGGAGCCCCTGCAGAGGGTTCACCTTGTCACATTCTGCATTGTCAAGGATGATGGGATGCAGTGCCAGAAGGTGTCATCGCTTTCTCTTCTGTACTGGACGAAGGCGATATCGCAACAATGTGCACTAGTTGGCTGTAGTGACCATTTGTCAGGGCGCTTGAACTGGCCTCCCGCACTTTCCGACAGTGTCCACTGCAACTGACTCAAACACAGCCGTCGCCGCTCAATGCACCACTTCAAATGACCTCCTGTTCTCAGCTACAGCCAGTGTGGATGTCAACTGATGCACATCCTACATGTTATGGCAGTGTTACCACTACCTTTTATACAACCCATCTACACCGCAGGGCCAAAGAAACTGGCACACCTGCCTAGTATGATGCAGGGACCCCTCGAGAACGCGCAAGTGCCGCAACACGACGTGGCATGGACTAGACTAATGTCTGCAGTAGTGCTGGAGGGAACTGACACGTGAATCCTGCAGGGCTGTCCACAAATCCGTAATAGCACGAGGGAATGGAGATCTCTTCTGAACAGCCCGTTGCAAGGCATCCCAGACGTGTTCAATAATGTTCATGTCGGGCGTTGGGTGGCCTGCGGAAGTGTTTAAACTCAGAAGAGTGTTCCTGGAGCCGCTGTGTAGCAGTTCTGAATGTGTAGGGTGTCGCATTGTCCTATTGGAATTGCCCAAGTCCGTCGGAATGCACAATGGACATGAATCGATGCAAGTGATCAGACAGGATGCTTACGTGCGTGTCACCTGTCAGAGTCGTATCTAGACGTATCGGGGGTCCAATATCATTCCAACTGCTCACGCACCACACCGTTACAGAGCCTCCACTAGCTTGACCAGTCCCCTGCTGACATGCAGGGTCCATGGATTCATAAGGTCTCCATACCCGTATATGTCCATCTGCTCGATACAATTTGAAACGAGACTCGTCCGACCGGGCAACATGTTTCCAGTCATCAGCAGTCCAATGTCGGTATTGACGGACCCAGGCGAGGCGTGGGGCTTTGCGTGGTGCTGTCATCAAGGGTATACGAGTGGGCCTTCGACTCCAAAAGCCCATATCGATGATGTTTCGTTGAATGGTTCGCACGCTGACACTTGTTGATGGTCCTGCATTGAAACCTGCCGGCCGGAGTGGCCGTGCGGTTCTAGGCGCTACTGTCTGGAACCGCGAGACCCCTACGGTCGCAGGTTTGACTCCTGCCTCGGGCATGGATGTGTGTGATGCCCTTAGGTTAGTTAGGTTTAAGTAGTTCTAAGTTCTAGGGGACTGATGACCTCAGAACTTGAGTCCCATAGTGCTCAGAGTCATTTGAACCATTTTTTTTTTTGCATTGAAACCTGCGGTAATCTGCGGAAGTGTTGCACTTTTGTCACGTTGAATAATTCTCGTCAGTTGTTGTTGCTCCATTTCTTGCAGGATCTTTTTCCGGTAGCAACGTTGTCGGAGATTAAATGTTTCACCGGATTCCTGATATTCACGGTACACTCGTGAAACAGTGGTACGGGAAAATCCCCATTTCATCGCTAACTCGGAGTTGCTGTTTCATCGCTCGTGCGCCCACTATAACACTACGTTCAAACTCATTTAAATCTTGATAATCTGCCGCGGCAGTAACCATTCTAACACCTGCAGCAGTAACACTTGTTGTCTTATATAGACTTTGCCGACACGAGCGCCATATTCTATCTGTTTAGACATCTCTGTATTTGAATACGTATGCCAATACCAGTTTCTTTGCCGCTTTAGTATAGAATGGGTAGAATTGCGTTTCTAGGATTCATATATAATTTGCGCAGAAAGGTGACAGGTAAGTGGACGTGACTTAGCGGCAAAAGTCATTGCCTGAGTTTTTTCGGACCATTATCCTATAAGTGTGTTTGTGTTTCACATAAAGGGAAAGGGCGGGGAGACATCTGTGTATATGGTACATCACGCTGGTAAGACAGTAAGAATACTCTGTGACGACGGTGTGAAAATGGCAATTACAGTAAAGGACACCTACAATCCACTCATTGTGTGTACGAGGTACAAAAAAACTGATGTATGATTACCTTCGCTCCTGCAAGAGACCCAATTAGCAATGTTCCACATATATACGAGGTCGAGCCGGCAAGAATCAACAAGATGATGAAATGAGACATCCGAGGCCGTGAAACCAAAACGGACAATATCCATTCGGAAGGAGTGGAGACTGAAAGAAGCTTTCACGCACTTAATTATGAAATGACAGTTAATTAGCCAGCGGAGATGGCAGGTAAACTAGCCGCGAGCCGTTTCGCCGACGGCCGCACTCCCTGTTTGGGAGACGAATTCCATCTCGAGCGGCCACGCCCCCTACGGATTAGTTGTGTGTTTCCTGTCCTCATTTTTATGCCTCATCCGGCATAGGGACGACTGGAGCCAATTGCAGAAACAGCTGATTAATTTTTATGGCCTCCCTCTCTGGACGGAACCGGGGAGAGATTTATGTCCTCTTCTACGCGGGCTCCAAATTATGAATTATATATAAAGCGGCCGCAGTCAATTACGGGAGGACGGCAGCTCGTTACGGGCGCTGGGTGCGGCGGGCCGTCAGGTTTATGTCTTCATTACCGACGAGGGAAGGCAGCCGGGAGGCACAACGCAGGCGGGCACCCGCTGGAGACTCCAGGCGGGTCCGGCTGCTGTCGTTGGAGCCTCACTTCTGCTGCCGCCCGTGTCTGAGGAATGCTGCATCTGCGAGACCAGCCGTGAGCGGTTGGTACCACTGCGGTGCAAGAACAATCAGTTTTCTTTTCACTTCTTTTTGATCTACGAGGGGCATTCAGTAAGTAATGCAATACATTTTTTTCTGGAAGCAGGTTGGTTTTATTCATGATTCCAATTGTTGTTGCGGTCTTCAGTCCTGAGACTGGTTTGATGCAGCTCTCCATGCTACTCTATCCTGTGCAAGCTTCTTCATCTCCCAGTACCTACTGCAGCCTACATCCTTCTGAATCTGCTTAGTGTATTCATCTCTTGGTCTCCCTCTACGATTTTTACCCTCCACGCTGCCCTCCAATACTAAATTGGTGATCCCTTGATGCCTCAGAAAATGTCCTACCAGCCAATCCCTTCTTCTAGTCAAGTTGTGCCACAAACTCCTCTTCTCCTCAATCCTAATCAATACCTCCTCATTAGTTATGTAATCTACCCATCTACTCTTCAGCATCCTTCTGTAGCACCACATTTCGAAAGCTTCTATTCTCTTCTTGTCTAAACTATTTATTGTCCACGTTTCACTTCTTTACATGGCTACCCTCCATACAAATACTTTCAGAAACGGCTTCCTGGCATTTAAATCCATATTCGATGTTAACAAATTTTTCTTCTTCAGAAACGCTTTCCTTGTCATTGCCAGTCTACATTTTATATCTACTTCGACCATCATCAGTTATTTTGCTCCCCAAATAGCAAAACTGCTTTACTGCTTTAAGTGTCTCATTTCCTAATCTAATTCCCTCTGCATCACCCGACTTAATTCGACTACATTCCATTATCCTCGTTTTGCTTTTGTTGATGTTCATCTTATACCCCCCTTTCAAGACACTGTCCATTCCGTTCAACTGCTCTTCCAAGTCCTTTGCTGTCTCTGACAGTATTACAATGTCATCGGCGAACCTCAACGTTTTTAATTTTTTCTCCATGGATTTTAATACCTACTTCGAACTTTTCTTTTGTTTCCTTTATTGCTTGCTCAATATACAGATTGAATAACATCGAGGATAGGCTACAACCCTGTCTCACTCCCTTCCCAACCACTGCTTCCCTTTCACACCCCACTGTTTTCGCTAGAAAACCCAATTTTTTAACGAAATCTCCGTTCTGTGCGAAGCCTTACGCCACCTAACTGGGAAAGTGTATGTCCGCAGTGTACCACTCAACAAGTCGACGCCGGAGCCAATGTCTTGTCGCATGAACAACCTCACCACCATCCACGTGCTGCCAACCAGGATGTGCATCCTTCAGTGGACCAGACAGTTTGAAGACAGTAGGGTGCCAGATCCGAGGTGTAGGGTGGGTGGGGAAGAACAATCCGATCAAGTTTCCTGAGCTCCTCTCGGATGTACAGACTTGCGTGAGACCTTGAATTGTCATCGACAAGTAGAATTTCGTTTACATTTTTGTGGTGACGAACACGATAAAATCGTTTATTCAGTTTCCTGAAGGTAGCAAAATATGCTTGAGAGCTGATCGTAGCACCATGATGGAGGACATGAAACAGAACAACCCCTTCAGACTTTCAAAAGACGTCGCCGTGACTTTAGTGGTTGAGGGTGTTGTGTGCTGTCTACTCGTCGAAATGGGGTGTCTAGGAAACCTGCTTTCTTGGATAGCTAGACAACAATTCATGTAAATCGTGTTGATGAATTTTTATTACAGTGAGATCAATGACAATACTTAACATTGAGAAACTGGAGATATGATACTGCGTGAAGAGTTTGACAGAGTACTGAAAGACCTAAGTCAAAACAAGGCCCCGGGAGTACTCAACATTCCATTAGAACTACTGATAGCCCTGGGAGAGCCAGCCCTGACGAACTCTGGTGAGCAGGATCTATGAGACAGGTGAAATACCGTCAGACTTGAAGAAGAACATAATAATTCCAATCCCAAAGAAAGCAGGTGTTGACAGGTGTGAAAATTAGCGAACTATCAGTTTAATAAGTTGAAAATGGCTCTAAGCACTATGGGACTGAGGTCATCAATCCCTGAGACCACGGCTTCCCAAGCTTTTCAGCTGGCGGACCCCTTCTTCAGTCGAAAATCCATGGCGGACCCCAAGTCAGTCAAGAGCACAGTAACTTTAAATTTCAGTGAAAAACCCATGGGAACTGAAAGCATCTTAATGCAAGTGCCATGTTCCCAATGACCTCCCCCCCCCCCCCCCTTTCCCGAAGTATCAACAGTCTTTGGTTTAGAGATGAATGAAAACAACTTGAAATTAATGATCCAGTTTGAATTCCCACTGTATCGAGACACCTACTAGTGGATTTACTCCCTTTGTTCAACACAATATAGCCTGATTAAAATTACTTGGTAACTAACATTTCACACGTTGGAGCTGCCTTCCTCCAAGAGCAATCAACGTCACGCCCAAACTGTTCCCTGTTGACAAGCTGCCGCTTGTGGTCTGTTCACTTCCACTGTTTGGCTACTGTTGTCTAAGGAGCATGCATATTTGGTAAAGGTCGTGTGTGTGTGTGTGTGTGTGTGTGTGTGTGTGTGTGTGTGTGTGTGTGTGTGTGTGTGGTTTTTCGTGAAATCCGAAGAAAAATGTTCAAATGTATGTAACGTCTATAGGACTTAACTGCTGAGGTCATCAGTCCCTAGTCTTACACACTATTAACTTAAGTTTAACTTCCGCTAAGGACAAAACTTACACACACACACACACACACACACACATACACACACACACACACACACACACACACACACACACACACATGCTCGAGGGAGGACTCGAACCTCCGGTGGGAGCGGCCGCGCAATCTACGACGACATGGCGCCCCAGACTGCACGGCCATTCAGCGCTGCTGTGAAGAAAAGAGGCAGACCCATGATTCGGGATACAAACACATCACGAACGAACTGGAGGCGGATGTCTGGTTCCGCATCTAGACAGCTTCCGTACTTTGTTTTGTGGGCAGCATAGATCGAGAATCCAGATTCACACATGTATGTTGTGGCAAACTAAAGAAGTACACGTTTTGCCTTTTCAACAAGGGGGTAGTATTTCTTGTTATCCAAACGGATCCAAAAGTGTGAATAACTGTCAGTGTCAAAACCTGATTTCAAGGTAGGGTCTGTGGCAATTTCTGTGAACAACTCATATTCATTTGATGATAGAATGTTCGTTTTTTTGCATACAGTGAATGGGTTGACCACCCATTCGTATTTCTGCAGCTTCTCATCTTCAGCTGTTGGGAAATAATGCTCCAACAATGATATCAAGCTTCGGGGATGTTCCAGGATTTGATGAAACAAATTCTTCCCAAGCGCCAATGTTTTGTTTTTCAAAAACTCCTTGAGAAGAGGAAAACACGCGATCTCCCTCTCCTCGACACTCTCTGCCCAAAAATTTATTTTCCTCTTAGATGCTCGAACTTTGTCGATAGCAGTGACCTTTGTTACACTTAGCCCTTGGAGTGAAATATTCATTTCGTTCATTTTGGAGAAAATATCTGACAATTAGGCAAGTATACACTGCTAATTTTCGACATTAATAAGGTCTGCTAATTTGGTGTTATGCTCCAAAAGAAAAGCTAAGACTTCCAATCTTAATTCGTACAACCGAGAGAGTGCATTCCCACGCGAGAGCCACCTCACTTCAGTGTGGAGAAGCAGGGAACGATGAAGGCTTCCCATATCTTCACACACTATTGTGAAACGACTTCAATGGCCTTGATTTTATGTAGTTAATGACTTGAATGGGTTCGTCTAAAACTTTCTTGAACGAAACAGGCATTTGCTTCGTAGCTAAAACATATTTGTGGAGAGCACAAAGACTACTGCTGCAATTCTTGGCGTTTTCTTTTACTTTCGTTATTGCTCCGACTGTAGGACGGATCATAGCTTTTACACCATCTGTGCACACATCTAGGATGCAATTAGACCATGAAACTTTGTTAGTCCTTAAAAAATCATCCAATAGACGGAATATTTCAGCACCTGTTGTGTTGGCAGGTAGTGGTCTGCACAATAAGAGGTCCTGTTCAAAAATCCAGAATATTCATATTGGACAAAAGCCAATAAAATAGCTAATCCTGCAACGTCAGTGGATTCATCTATCTGCAGAGAAAATGAATTGTGTTGGATGCGAGAAACAAGAGTGTTTTTCACGTCATTTGACATGTCAACAATGCATCTCTTGACAGTATTGTTTGATAATGGCATCGAAGATACAAGCTTTACTGCCTTTTCGTCTAGCATGCAAGAAACAATATCATTAACACACGGCTTTATGATATTTTCTGCAATAGTATCAGCTTTGTCTGTTTTTGCCACTCGATAACTACCCAAGAAAGAAGCTTTTAATGAATTTTCATTAATTGTTTTTGCATGAGTTTTGATGCAATGCTGAGAAGCAGCTAGTTCAGCACTCTTCCTTTTGAAAAAGTCGATGTCTTTAGCCAGGAAATCCGGGTGAGTACTTTCAAAATGACGGCGCACTTTAACTGGAACCATTGAACTGTTCGTAAGGACTCGCGCACAAATTACACACTGAGCTTTACCCTCCTTTGTCTCCATAAAGCCCATTTCTAAATAGCTTTCGTTGTACTTACGCTTCTTGGTTATTCCACTTCCACAGGATATTGCAACCAATGGAGCACTTGCAGCGTTTTCACATAATAAATCCGGCTGTGGAGCTTCTTGTGATTGTTCTTCATTTGGTCGTCAAACATCCCTTCTTGTGAAGGCGATGGAGAAACTGCACTCTTCTTCACTGATCCTGACTTCAGCCACCGATCCATGTTAGAAGTAATAAACTGATCAAAAATCGACTTATGAAATAGGTAGTGCACTGACAAAGCAGGTTTAACATTTAATGATGCCTGGGGCCGCGTAAGTGCCAGCGAGCGCTGTGATTGGTCGACAAAACTCGCTCCGCGCATGCGTAAAAGGTTTCAGCGCATCTAGCATCATGAGCCTGCGCTCAAATGACCCCCGTATTGTTGCGAAACAGTCGATCAGAGAAGCCGCATTCTCCGGCACTAAACTGTGTATGCGTTCTCACTTAGGAACCGAAAAGGCTGCTTGGGAATACGACCTGAAGTAAAAGTACACATGTTTTTCACACGAAAAAAAAATAGTGATGAATTTCATTTTCACATTTTTATTCAATAATTTGACTCATTATTTTACACGATTTGGTGGCTTTGATGAAAGGTGGCCGCGGACCCCCTAGAAAGAGCCAGCGGACCCCCAAGGGGTCCGCGGACCACACGTTGGGAAGCCCTGCCTTATACTTCTAACTACTTAAACCTAACGGACATCACACACATGCATGCCCGAGGCGGGATTCGAAACTGCGGCCGCAGCAGCGTGGTTCCAGACTGAAGCGCCTAGAACCGCTCGGTCAGAGAGTCCAGCAGTTTAATAAGTCACCGCTGCAAAATAATAACAAGAATTCTTTACAGACGAGTGGAAGACCTGGTAGAAACTGACTTCGGGGAAGATCGGTTTGAATTCCGTAGACATATTGGAACACGTGAGCAATACTGACCCTACGACTTATCATAGAAGATAGATTAAGGAAAGCCAAACCTACGCTTCTAGCATTCGTAGACTTATAGAAAGCTTTTGACAATGTTGACTGGAATAATATCTTTCACATTGTGAAGGCGACAGGCGTAAAATACAGGGAGCGAAAGCCTATTTACAATTTGTACAGAAACTAGATGCCAGTTATAAGAGTCGAGGGGGTTGAAAGGGTAGCAGTGGTTGGGAAGGGAGTGAGAAAGGGTTGTAGCCTATCTCCGATGTTATTCAACCTGTGTATTGAGCAAGCAGTAAAGGAAACAAAAGAAAAATTCGGAGTAGGAATTAAAATCAATGGAGAAGATATAAAAACTATGAGGTTCGCCGGTGATATTGTAATTCTATCAGAGACAGTAAAGGACCTGGAAGCAGTTGAACAGAATGGACAGTGTCTTGAAAGGTGGATATCAGATGAACATCAACAAAACCAAAACGATGGTTGTGGAATGTAGTCCAATTAAATCGGGTGATACTGAGGGAATTAGATTAGGAAATGAGACACTTAAAGTAGTAAATGAGTTTTGCTATTTAGGGAGCAAAGTAACTGATGATGTTCGAAGTAGGGAGGATATAAAATGTAGACTGGCAATGGCAAGGAAAGCGTTTCTGAACAAGAGAAGTTTCTTAACATCGAGTATAGATTTGTCAGGAAGTCGTCTCTGAAAGTGTTTGTATGGAGTGTAGCCATGTATGTAAGTGAAACGTGGACGATAAGTAATTTGGACAAGAAGAGAATATAAATGTGGTGCTACTGAAGAGTGCTGAAGATTAGATGGGTAGATCACATAACTAATGAGGAGGTATTGAATAGAACTGGGGAGAAGAGAAATTTGTGGCACAACTTGACTAGGAGGAGGGATCGGTTGGTAGGGCATATTCTGAGGCATCAAGGGATCACCAATTTAGTACTGGAGGGCAGCGTGGAGGGTAAAAATCGTAGAGGGAGACCAAGAGATGAATACACTAAACATATTCAGAAGGATGTAGGTTGCACTAGGTACTGGGAGATGAAGAACCTTGCACAGGATACAGTAGAATGGAGAGCTGCATCAAAGCAGTCTCTGGACTGAAGACCACAACAGCATCAACAACAACTTTGAGAATTTACAAGGATGTGTCGCAAGCAATGTGCGACAGACAAAATAAGAAAATCTCTGCAGTATACACGACTCCTAATACAAGTGAAACAATACAGACCCTAAGCCGCTGCTGTAGAGCTCGCAGAACAGCTAGTCTTCAACTGGGCCGCGACCGGGAGGCGCGGCACTTATTTTGTCTCCGCTTAGAGGCTGGTGCTGCTTTGGTGTCGTCCTTGAGAGGGGTCGGTCAGCGTACTATTGGCTGACGTCTTCTTCACACTCCTCCCTGCTCCACCGTTCCTGAGCGTCGTACCAGCGCTTAACTTTTGGGCCGGAACAGAGGGTGCCACTTTGAACTTTTTCGTCGGAGCAGAGGTGGTGTTGTGCCACTCCATAGATCACCGTTTTGTTTGCGATACGAAAAGATGAACCCATGTTTCATCACCTGTGATGATTTTCAACAAAAAATTGTCACGACCAGCCTCGTAACGCGCAAGGAGTTCCGCACAGACGGTCTTTCGTTGCTGTTTATAACCCTCTATTAGGCTGCGAGGAACTAAGCGGGAACACGCCTTTGAGTACCCAAACTGGTGGACGAGTATGCCGGCACTACCAGCAGAGACGTCCAACTGTAGAGCGAGGTGTTCGATTGTTATCCGTCGATCACTTCGAATGAGAGCGTCCGCCCATTTCAACGTTGCAGGAGTCACAGCTCTGTGCGGCTTGCCTGAAGTCTTCACGTAAGATATTGTATTTATAAATTAAATTAAATTCACTTTCAACACGTAACATTACTCTTTGATATCAATCAGATTACATTTGTAAGAAATGATGTATTGGTCTCAATGAAAATAGTGATGTTCTATGAGAGCTGTACGTCTAATGAAGTCAGCTGCTGCTCCTTAAAATAATGTTTTTCGCGGCGATTTATACATCAGGAGGTTTAGATGTGACGTAAAATAGGTCCAGATCCCATACTGTAAATAATCGTGACGATGGTTCGTATTGACAAATTGCGATGTTTAGACCAGATCTTGGCCACACTAATACGTTGTATCTCCACGTAGTCTCCTCCCCCCCTCCCCCCCTTTCTCCGAACACGGTGTGAACCGTTCCACTGTTCCTGCCACTCGATCGGAAATCTCCATGCTGGTCATATATGCAAAACCTTACATGTAAGCTCAGTATCGAGAAACGATAGTTTAGAAACAATTGCCTCCCCTGTCAGTTGGTCAGCTTCCTTATGATCTATTGTCTGATAACGGTTTCATAATTTAATCTCCAGGAGAGCCAGTCATGTATCCATACGTTACTCAGGCTGTTTTTCAGTTGAATTGTAGTGTGGCTACTTGCATCATTCTGTTCTGATTTTACCATTTACGACACGTTCTGCCGAGCACTTATTCCGCCTTCAGAAATTACCAGATCCGTCTGTCATATCCAGTTGCTGTGCATACCATGATTCTATGGTTCCAAGAGATGTAGAAGGGATATGGGTGTCGAGAACCCAAGTCCACCCTGACTTTCCACCAGGTGGACTAGGGACACGTTGGTGCCGACGTTACAGCCACAAACTGAAGCGAATCTCATCTGAACACAACCCCCACAGAATGGCACTCGGTGTCCTTTGACGACACTAGCTCTTCACTATGCCAATCTCTGTTTGTTGTTTTAGTATCAACCGTGAACGACATATGCCAGCTCGAGTTCTCAAGCCAAAGCACTTGCCCGCGAAAGGCAAATGTCCCGAGTTCGAGTCTCGGTCCGGCACACAGTCTTAATCCGCCAGGAGGCTTCATATCAGCGCACACTTCGCTGCAAAGTGAAAATCTCAGTCTGGAATTATTCGCCAGACTGTGGCTAAGCGAAGTCTCCGCAATATCCTTTCTGAAAGGAGTGCTAGCTCTGAGAGGTGCGCAGGAGAGCTTCTGTAAAGCTTGCTCTTTGTAATAAAAAAAATGAGTAAAGGAATCAACGATCAACCTGAACGGATGTCATGTGACGTCCGCCAGGACCGAACGCAACGAAAAATACCGCACAAAACGGTAGAAAAAAAAGATCGTACAGCACTTGCCCGTCATAGTTGCTGACGTGACAACAGATACTGTGAAACATTACAAAATACTTTCTATAAAATTCTACCGTGAACTTATAGCTCAGGAGCCCAATGACGGTGGAAGTATACTTAATGACAAACAAATGAATCTAACCTCTTTGAGGACGTCCATACTGAATCTGATAACCATAAGACAGTCGTACAAACAATGATAAAACACTGAGGGATAAAGTAAAAAGGGCAGTTAAAGCACTTAGGAAGACTTACATTATTACTGAGTTAGATAAAAATGTATTTGTGTCTCAGATCGTTTAATTCTGGGCAGGAGCACGTATAATATACTTTTACACTCCTCTGTAACGAATGTAAAACAAAGAATTTCGACATAGATAGAATTTGCAGAATGAAACGTGATGGGTTGCAAGACGGCATTTCGTGAACCTTTCAATGACTATTGTAGCAGAATCTTATTGGAATGTCTGTAACAAAACCCAAATATTTCAGTATTATGGGCTATGTGTGTGTAATGTTTCAAGGTTCGTGTGGGCAGGCTGGGGTTCGCCAGTAGTAAGTGAAAGCTACCCGTCGCACCTGCGGACTCAAAACGCGATTAATTCTGCCAACTATTCGACACCTTGTAGGATTAGAACACCACAGAGCGACCCTATCAATGATAAGCACTCACATTGCTCAGTGCACGTGCAGGTGAAGTTCAAATGGTTCAAATATATCTGACCACTATGGGACTTAACTTCGGAGGTCATCAGTCCCCCTAGAACTTAGAACTACTTAAACCTAACTAACCTAAGGACATCACAAACATTCATCCCCGAGGCAGGATTCGAACCTGCGACCGTAGTGGTCGCGCTGTTCCAGACTGAAGTGCCTAGAACCGCTCGGCCACTCCGGCTGGCAGGTGAAGTTCAATTACCAATAAATAAACCCCCAAAAATTCATAAACAAAAGGAATAAAACAGTTATCTTTCGTAGTTAATTATAAATGTTCCAGATAATGGCTCCTGAAAGCCGACACTGCGAATGGGCAATTCAGGCATATGGAACCATGCGGTGATATTATTTAGAGAAATGGGTCGCCTCACAAAATTTCTGTGGGTCAGAAAAGGTGAGTACATTCGTTAATGTTAATCTTTAATTTATATATTCAAAAATATATGATACGCAGATCAAAAGAAGCTGTAGTGACAATTCACCACTTCATGGATGAAGAAATTACTGTGCATAGAAATATATATATTACCCACACGTGAGATGAAGTTTCTGTCTGTATTGACTGCACTGAATAAATGCTACAGACAACTGAAATCTCTGTAGAAGACTGGTAGTTAAAAAGCCAATGCCTTTTCAAGGACTGAGCAACTCACAAATGCAGTAATTCTGGAAAAGATCGACTGAAGATCCCAGTACAAGAAGCCCACTGTAAAAAGGAAACTCATGCCAAGAATTAAATACGCAAATTGTGAGTTGCTCAGAGAAAAAGCAGCGCACGTGCTAACTGCACACTTACTCACAAACAACGACTTCAGAAGCGCCAGGCTGGGAGGGCACCTTGCAATATCTCCGCGACGAGATGTCCTCCGAACTGTGAACATCATGTCCTCGAAGCCAACTCCGCCTGGCTATCCTCTCTGCTCCTGTACGCTACATTCCGTAAACTGACGAAAGCTGGTAGTGGATGGCTTTCATCCCTACTGGCTGAAAATTTGTCTGGGCACCAAATGCACCTCACTCTCGCGCTATGTATGGTAATATGGCGGTGGCACTTTCTCTTCATATGCTTCAACAACAGATCGAGAGCGTGTCTGGGTATCTCCCAGGGAACCACTTGTCTTTCGCACAGCTCTGAGAAGGCGCCTTACGGTACCCCGGACTGGGAGCACCGTTACCTTTGTCAACTTTCTCATGCGACTCTGGTGTTCTCTAGGGGAATTCAGGGAAACGTCCAACGTCCTAATCTTGTAGTTGGCCTTTTTTACCATGTTCCAGCAACAGGGAACTAAAGAAGCTCAATACCCCAGATATCATCAGACCTCTTTTTTCATACAGAAAATATCAAAATTTTCGGATAATACAACAGCAATAGCTACATTTAAGGTTTCTTAGCGGAATATGATTTACCAGTTACGTCACAAAACAGACGGTGTTTCAATAAGAATATACGTGTTTCGAATGCATATATTTACTAAACTTTAAGACATACCAATATGAAACTTTACAAACATATTTACGACCCTACCAGGTTCAGATTACAGATGTTCAATGTGTCCTGCACCAGCGACACGAACAATATCACATCGATATTCAAATTCCTCCCATACTCGAGCAAGCATGTCCTTCGTCAGTGATGATATGGCAGTATGGATCCGGTTCTTCAACTCTTCCATATTCTGTGGGAGAGGTGGTACATAAACGAAAACCTCACGGAAGAAGTCAGAGGGTGTCAAATCCGGTGACCGTGGAGCCCAGCCGGGACATGCTAAGCCGCCAGCTCCTTCACGACTAATCCAACGGTTCGGTAGAGTTTCATTCAGACATTCACGCACTTAGCGGCTCCAATGAGGAGGTGCCCCGTCTTGTTGAAAAATGGTCTTCCTCCAGCCTCGGAAACAACCAGTTTTGTAATATAGTGAGATACTGCTGACCGTTCCATCAAAGAAGAATGGGCATTAAGTACGTGATAGGTATGGCGCACAAAACACACAGACTTTGGGCGAATCTCGTGCATGTTTAATGGCTGCATGTGTGTTCTGTAGGCCCCAAATTCGAACATTATGTTAGTTTACCTGACTACTAACATGGCAAGTCGCTTCATCATTGAACACGATGCGTTGTGCGAAAGTGTTATCATTGTCAATAGCATCAAGAATCTCTTTACAAAACGCCACACATTTGCGTTTGTCATCAGGACGCAGAGCTTGTGATGGCTGTAACTTGTGCGGCTTCATAACCAACCGACGTCTCAAAACAAGCCAAATTGTTGTTTTAGGCAGTTGTAACTCCCGACCGGCACGACGAGTAGATTTTGAAGATCTACTTTGCAAAGCAGTTTGAATTGATTCAACATTTTCTTCAGGAACACGAGGGCGGCCAGGACTCCTTCCTTTACAAACATGTCCTCTATCTAGAAACAGTCGATACCATCTACGAATGTTCCACCCATTCGGAGGATCAATTTGGTACCTCAACCTGAAACGTCTTTGCACGGTAATCGCGGAATTACACTTCGCAGACTCGAGAACACAAAATGGTTTCTGCTGCGGAGTAGCCATTTTAAACATATGACGATTAGTAAGCAAAACAGAAGACAACTGAAAACTGGCGGCTATTAATATAAAGTAGACTATGTATTCGTTTCTCCAATAGCCGAGACGAGGCGCAGTGGTCGATAGTTTCGACCAAATAATACTTTGTAACATGTATATTCTTTTTGAAACACCCTGTCTTACGGTTATATGTAAAGGCTTTCAGCACCTAGACACTCAAGGATTACACAGGAACTGAAACTAGGAGTAGCAAGGCGAAAAAGTAATTACGGAACTCCGTTTTAAATTGTTCCTTCACTAAGAAAGATACAGCTGTACTATCACAGTTCACTTCTCACACCACCGCAAAATGAGTGATATCACTGCCTGACAAAAAACATGAAGCACGCAGAAGGGAGGAGGAGACGAAATGAAACTTCATGGACTGATTCAATGATTACAGTATCGAGCCACATTACAAAGAACTTTGCAATGTGAGCCCACTCATCAGTATAAAGTTGTATCCCAGTTGGTCTGAATCAGCCCACTGATTCGACTGCTAACGGTGTCGTAAACGCGTTGAATCTTCTCTTGCAGCAAGCTGTTCCACAACTGCTGTAAAAGATCCGTAACTCCATTTGGAAACAGGCATCCTAGCTGGCCTCACACATGTTCCATTGACTACAGATAAGGGGATCTTGATACCCACTGGAGTACCTCAACATCTTGCAGGCAGTTTGTACAGAAACTTGCCACGTGTGCACGAGTAGTATTATGGTTGGTTCTGAGCACTATGGAACTTAACATCTGTGGTCATTAGTCCGCTAGAACTTAGAACTACTTAAACCTAACTAACCTAAGGACATCACACACATCCATGCCCGAGGCAGGATTCGAACCCGCGACCGTAGCAGTCGCTCGGTTCCGGACTGTGCGCCTAGAACCGCTAGACCACGAGTAGTATTATCCTGTTGAAGAATTGCACCACGATAATCTTACGAACACGTAACAGACAAGGACGGAGAATATCTGTCGTGCCTTAGAGTTCCATCGTTAACCACCAGTTGTGCTCTGGCCATACCCCATAGCTGACCAGATCATGACGCCTCGAGTAACACCGCTATGCCTCTCTAAGGCATTGGAAGAAAGGGACCTCCTCCCAGGTCTACGCCACACTAACTGACGAAGGTCTTTCGGGGTAGTGCATCGTTGAATACAATGCGACACTATCCATTAGCAGCCACACTTCCCAATCACGGCAACACTCCAAACGCAGATGTTATGCAGATTACCAATGAGACAATAATTCCCTCGTGTGGCTGCTGCCAGTCTCTGACGAGTGGCGCGTGATGACGCAGAATGTTATAGGGAGTCCAATACTAGTTCTCTGTTGGCAGGCACAGATGTGAACTGGTTACGATGTGTTCTGTGTACAACATGGCCTTTGTTCTTCGAGGTGGAGAGACCTGGTCCAATGGAACCTTGACGTCGAGTATTCCTGCCCAAAAGTTTCTATACACTGCGACGGTAGGCCACTGTAAAACCCGAATACCACCAAAACCTAGGCATTGCACGATTAGACCCGCTAGTCAAATAGAGGCTCACTAGCTGTCAGGTGCTGAAAATGCTGTCCCAAACGAGTGCGCAGAATCTCTGTGATCACTCAACATCCGACGCTGTTGGCGACCCTTATACAGGGTGAGTCACTAGCTATTGCCACCTAGAATAGCTCCGGAAGTATAATAGTAGCTGAAAAGTTTGTTCGACAGAAGTTGCATGGGACAACTGGGGCCATAATATGACATTGGTTTTTTGTTGTTAGGAGGGATCGCTTCAGAGATATGAAGGTCAACTTTGTTTTTTTAAGTGGGATGCTGTGGTTTGGTACTTATTTTCTGATAGCGACTATCGAGACGAATCCAATGATGTGTAACAGTAAGGTCTTTGAAGTTCAACGAAGGTCACAAAAGTGTCATGAATGTCCATTTACAGAAGGTGTTCGAAGTGATGACCATTGGTATCAGTGCAATGGTGCAATCTTCCCCTCATGGATTGAGTGCTTCCTTATTACATCGGCACTTATCGAAGCACATGCTCAGACTATTCTGTCTCGCATATCTCCAGGTGAAACGTCCCCTTAGAACAATTTCTGAATTACTGTGCTGATAAACCTCTTACACTATTTGCTTTTCAAACAGCTGAGCAAAACTGAACGTACTCAAACATTCACTAAAGTGACACACAATATTTTTAGCGTAACGCAATCTGACTTTCAAAAATCCCTACAAAAGAATGGCCCTGACTAACATTAACCTATACGTTTCACAAATCACTTACCTCACCAAAAATCTTCGTTACTCGAACTACTGCAATACAGCGAGCGCCACTACTGCCAGCTAAATAAAAGATTCAAACTACGGAAGGCACTAACTACTGATAGGCATAGTTAGCAAATGGAAGATTTTGATAGAGAACTATTGAACCTCAATAGTGTTCAAAAGTCATAATGTATATAGCAGTTCATGATATCCAGTATTTCAAATTTCAAAACTCCGCCATCTCTCTCCTCACATCCACCACTACTGGCGGCTCACCTCCAACTGCGCAACGCTACGCGCTGTTCACAGCCAGCTGCCTAACACTACAATGGCGAGTATTACAACAATGCAAAGCAGCCACAGACTGCACACAGCACAGCCAGTGATTTTCATACAGAGGTGGCGTTACCAATAAAAAAACCTAAACAGCCTACTTACACAGGCGTGGTTGGAACGTCTTTATAAACAATGTCTTTTACGAATACCCTCAAGGAAAAATTCAGAGGCGTCAAGTCTGCCGAAAGAGCCGACCACGACACATCTCCTCCGCGTCCAATCCATCGATTTGGGAATTGTCTCTGCATCTCATTTCTAGCCATCAGCGAAAAATGCGCTGGACACCCATCGTATTGATATCACATTCTGTTCCTTGTTCCTAAAGGCATATCTTTCAATAACAGACCTAATGTTTCTTTCAGGAATGTCGTGTACTTCCTACCATTAAGATTTCCCTCGATGAAATAGGGGATTATAATTCTGTCCTCCAGAATCCCTCACCATACACTCGCCGACCACTGTTTTTAGTGTGCAACTTTCCGCTGCCAACATGGATATTCAGTTGCCCAATAATGCATGTTATGTAAATTAATATTTCCATGGTTCGTGAATGTAGCCTCTTCAGTAAATAAAATCAGATAAATGAATGTGTCATCCCTCTGAATCTGAAGTTGAGCCCATCGGCAGAATTCAAACCGACGCCTACAATCCGTACCAGTTAATTATTGGAGGAGACTGATACGGTAAGGATGATATTTATAGCGATGCAGAACATGGACAACACTACTCTGGCTCATGCCAGATTCCCTTCGATTTGACGCGAACTAACATAAGGATCTCGAACCACAGTGGTAAGAGTACCGATTTCCGCTTGCTCGTTAGTAACTTTCCTTCGACGGATGTGTTTCCGATGCGTTAAAGATCCAATTGTTCTCAATTTATCATACACATATCTGAATGTATGACGTGTAGGGTTAGTACGTTGAGGATGTCTTTCAGCGTATAAGTCTCTACCTCCCACTGAATTTCGTTGGCACTCTCCGTAAATGAGAACCATATCGACTTATTCTTCGAAGGAATACATCATTCACATCCCCTAGATTCGACGATACTAGTCTTCCGTTCCTATTAGCATTGTATTGCGAAACCTCCGAATGGTGTTTACATGTCAATGGTACGTTAGGAGAATACGCCGTATTCGGGAAATATTTAGTATTTGCACCGTGTACGAGAGAGAATTGTCAGAGCATGTGCTTCGATAGGCGCCGAAGTGATAAGGATTACCACTCAATCCACGATAAGAAGATTGCAGCACTGCACTGATACCAATGGTCATCACTTCGCACACCTTCTGTAAATGGACTTTGATGCCACCTTTTTGACCTTCATTGACCTTCAAAGACCTTCCTGTTACACATAATTGGAATTGTCTCGATAGCCGCTATCAGAAAATAAGTACCGAACTGTAGCATCCCCTGTAAAAAAAAACACAGTTGGCCTTCATATCTCTGAATCGACCCCATCTAGCAACAAAAAACCAACGTCATATTACTGCCACCATTGTCCCATGCAACTTTTGTCCCACAAACTCTTCAGCTACTATCATACTTTCGGAGTTATTCTATATGGCAATAATTAGCGACTCTCCCTGTATACCATACCATGCCTGGTAACAACACTGAAGGAGTTTGGTGACCGTCTCAGCCAATTGTAACTCTAATCGTTTACACAACCGCGTATGCTGTGTGCGAGTGCGAAGTTATACTAACATCGGACCAAGATTTATGGTTGCTTTGCTTTCCGGTCAGGCAGTGCTGGTGCTAGATTCGGTCGCACTTACAAACTGCTGAAATCGCTCTAGAACCAATGGGGTCACGGTCAGAACATGCAAAGATTTTGGGGTTTGGTCATCTCCCAATTTGACCATAATAATCGTATATCCCTTAAACAAAAGACTGTGCCTAGAATTAGCAAAAAACGGACAGGTCATTCCAGCTTAGGAGGGTAAAACAGGTGTTCCGTACCGTAAAAGTGCCATCCAGTTTCATTGACATCTACCTGTCGTAGATACATGGATCGTATTCTAAGCTCCCCCCCCCCCCCCCTTTCCCAAGAACCATGGACCTTGCCGTTGGTGGGGAGGCTTGCGTGCCTCAGCGATACAGATAGCCGTACCGTAGGTGCAACCACAACGGAGGGGTATCTGTTGAGAGGCCAGACAAACGTGTGGTTCCTGAAGAGGGGCGGCAGTCTTTTCAGTAGTTGCAGGGACAACAGCTTGGATGAGTGACTGATCTGGCCTTGTAACACTAACCAAAATGGCCTTGCTGTGATGGTACTGCGAACGGCTGAAAGCAAGGAGAAACTACAGCCGTAATTTTTCCCGTGGGCATGCTGCTTTACTGTATGGTTAAATAATGATGGCGTCCTCTTGGGTAAAATATTCCGGAGGTAAAATAGTCCCCCATTCGCATCTCCGGGTGGGGACTACTCAGGAGGACGTCCTTATCAGGAGAAAGAAAACTGACGTTATACGGATTGGAGCGTGGAGTATCAGATCCCTTAATTGGGCAGGTAGGTTAGAAAATTTAAAATGGGAAATGAATTGGTTAAAGTTAGATATAGTGGGAATTAGTGAAGTTCGTTGGCAGGAGGAACAAGACTTTCGGTCAGGTGAGTACAGGGTTGTAAATACAAAATCAAATAGGGGTAATGTAGGAGAAGGTTTAATAATGAATAAAAATATAGGAGTGCGGGTAAGCTACTACAAACAGCATAGTGAACGCGTTATTGTGGCCAAGATAGACACGAAGCCCACGCCTATCGCAGTAGTACAAGTTTATATGCCGACTAGCTCTGCAGATGAGGAAGAGATTGATGAAATGTATGATGAGATAACAGAAATTATTCAGATAGTGAAAGGAGCCGAAAATTTAATAGTCATGGATGACTGGAATTCAATAGTAGGAAAAGGAAGAGAAGGAAACGTAGTAGGTGAATATGGAATGGGGGTAAGAAATGAAAGACGAAGCCGCCTAGTAGAACTTTGCACAGAGCATAACTTAATCATAGCTAACATTTGGTTCAGGAATCATGAAAGAAGGTTGTATACATTGAATACGACTGGAGATATTGGAAGGTTTCAGACAGATTATACAATGGTAAGACAGAGATTTAAGAATCAGGTTTTAAATTGTAAGACATTTCCAGGGGGATATGTGGACTCTGACCATAACCTATTGGTTATCAACTGCAGATTAAAACTGAACAAACAGCAAAAAGGTGTGAATTTACGGAGATGTGACCTGGATAAACTGACAGAACCAGAGGTTGCAGAAAGTTTGAGGGAGAGCATAAGGGAACGATTGACAGGAATAGGGGTAAGAAATACAGTAGAAGAAGAATGGGTAGCTTTTAGGGATGAAATAGTGAAGGCAGCAGAGGTTCAAGCAGGTAAAAAGACTAGGGGTGGTAGAAATCCTTGGGTAACAGAAGAAATTTTGAATTTAATTGATGAAAGGGGACAATATAAAAATGCAGTAAATGAAGCAGGAAAAACGGAATACAAACGTTTCAAAAAGGAGATCAACAGGAAGTGCACAGTGGCTAAGCAGAGATGGCTAGAGGACGAATGCAAGAATGTAGAGGCATATCTCACTAG